>NC_045443.1:20002960-20013369 GCF_002776525.5 Piliocolobus tephrosceles
GGTGCCAGGCACGGTGGCTCACGCCTGTAATCCCAGCACTTTGGGAGGCTGAGGTGGGCGGATCACGAGGTTAGGAGATCAAGACCATCCTGGCTAACACTATGAAACCCCGTCTCTACTAAAAACACAAAAAATTAGCCGGGCGTGGTGGCGGGCGCCTGTAGTCCCAGCTACTCAGGAGGCTGAGGCAGGAGAATGGCGTGAACCTGGGAGGCGGAGCTTGCAGTGAGCTGAGATCTGGCCACTACACTCCAGCCTGGGCGACAGAGTGAGACTCTGGCTCAAAAAAAAAAGAAATTGAGGAACATTTCATACATTTCATACATTTCAGCATTTCAACATTCAATGATTTTTTTTTTTTTTTGTTATTTTGCCTAGTTACAATTTTGCCCATTTTTCTTCTGTATTATCTTTAAAAAATCTATTTATTGAAATGATTTAAATATTCCAGTTACCAGTTTTTTTGTGTTTATGCATTGCAAATATCTTTCTCTTTTTTGTAATTTTTTTCTTTATAGTTCTTTACATAAGAAGATGTCCTTAATGTTACATACAAAATTTATCAATCACTCCTTCATGAATAACTTTGTTTGCATCTTATTTAAGAAATCTTGGCTGGGTGTGGTGGCTCATGCCTGTAATCTCAGCACTTTGGGAGGCTAAGGCAGGCAGACCACTGAGGTCAGGAGTTCAAGACCAGCCAGGCTAATATGGTGAAACCCCATTTCTACTAAAATTACAAAAAATTAGCTGAGTGTGGTGGCATGCATCTGTAACCCCAGCTACTTGGGAGGTTGAGGCAGGAGAGTTAGTTGAACTTGGGAGGCGGAGGTTTCACTGAGCCGAGATCGTGCCATTTCACTCCAGCTTGGGCAACAAGAGTGAAACTCCATCTCCAAACAAACAACAACAAAAAAACTTAAAAAAACAAACAAACAAAAAAACACTTTCCCTACCCTAAAGTCATATAGATATGTTTCTCTATTATTTTATAAATACTTTTATAATTTTACTGTTTTAATATTGGTCTTTATCTGATTGGCTTTAGTACATTTTGTGAATAAGAGTCTGATTTATTTTACCCTACATGGATATTCAGTTTTCCTGGCACCATTTACTTAAAAAGCTGCCATGACACTACTAATAGATTATGGTATTTCTGTCATATACAGATGCCCATACCAATGTGGCCTGACTCTGAGCTCTCTGTCACTAGGCTCGTACCACACTGTTTTATTTACTTCAGTTTTAAAATAAGTCTTGACATCTGTTATAGCAAGTTCCCCTACCTTGTACTTCTTCAAAACTATTCTGGCTATTCTTGACTTTTGAACTTTTGTGTATATTTTAGAATCACCTCGTCAAACTCTACAAAATGACTATTGAGGTTTTGTTTGTGATTGAATTGAATCCATTCAGCTGGGAAGAATTGACATTACTATAATAGGGAGATATCAACCCCTGAACATGTTTTTAATTTCCATTTATTGGGTCCTTTTTACTGTTTCTCAATTAGTTGCATAGATTTCTCTATAGAAGTCTTATACATATGTTCACTGATTATTTTAAGGTACTTTGTATTTTTGATACTATTGTAAATAGTATCACTTTTAATTTTATTTTTAACTGTAGAAATAAGTTTTTGTATTGATTTTTGTATCCAGGAACAATGCTAAGTTTTCCTCATGAAAAACTATCTGTAGGTTTTTTTGGATTTTATATAAATGCAATTTTTCCTCTGTAAATAATGACAGCTTTATTCCCTTATTTTAATCTTTATAACTTTTATTTGTTTTTCTTGTCTTATTATACTAACTAGAACCCCAAAACAATGTGAATCAACATTGTAACAGTGGATATTTTGTCTTGTTCCTATATTAAAGGAAATTATTTCATCATTAATTGTTGTAAGTGCCAATAAACCACATTTTTTAGATACCCTCTAACCCAGGAGTTGGCAATCTATGTATGGTTCATGGGCCAAATACAGCCTGCCACCTATTTTTGTAAATGAAGTTTTACAGAACACAGCCACACTCATTCATGTATATATTGTCTATGGCCATTTTCACGCCACAATGGCACAGTTGTTTAGTGTGACAGAGATTATATGGCCTGCAAAACTGAAATTATTTATTATTTGGCTCTTTAACAAGAAAAAGTTTGCCAATTCCTGTTTTACCAGATTAAAATATTCTTTTCTATTTTTGCTAAATATCTTTTATCATTCTTAAATATTGAATATTGTCAAATGAGATTCATACATTTTCTGCATTGAGATAAGATGATGATATAGTGAATTAAATTGTCTTTCTCATGTTAAACTGAACTTACATTCCTGGAAGAAACTCTCCTTTGTTAAAATGTACTATTTTTGAAACATATTATTGGATTTAGTTTACTATTTTGTTAAGAGTTTTTGAATCTTTGTTTATACTTAGATTGATCTGAATTTTCTCTTACTGTTTCTTTGGGTTTTGGTATCAAAGTTATGCCATCCTCTTAGAATGAGCATAAATTATGTTTGGATAGCTAGCCAATGGAACCATTTGTGCTTGGTGTTTAGTTGTGGGAAGACTTCTTTATTGAATCAGTCTCTTTCATGGTTGTAAAATCCTATTTCCTCTTTCTTTGTTGAGTCATATTTTTCTGGGAATTTTTCCATTTGTCCTAAATTTATATTTATTGTTATAAACTGTTCATAATATTCCTTAACCTTTTTAATATCTACAAGCTGTTCCTTTTGTCATTTCTAATATGGTTGTGTCTTCCCTCTCTTTTACTTGTTTACCAGTGGTTTATCAGTTTTATTATTCTTTTCAAAGAACTAACATTTGCCATTGATTCTTTCTATTGTGTGTATACTTTCTAGTTCATAAATTCCTTTACTAATACTTAGTCTTTTTCCTACTTTTTTTTTTTTTTTTTTTTTTGAGACAAAGTCTTCCTCTGTCTCCCGGGCTGGAGGGCTGGAGTGCAGTGGTACGATCTCGGCTCACTGCAGCCACCATCTCCCGGGTTCAAGCAATTCTGCCTCAGCCTCCCGAGTAGCTGGGATTACAGTGCCCGCCACTACACCCAGCTATTTTTTTGTATTTTTAGTAGAGACGGGGTTTCACAATGTTGGCCAGGCTGGTTTCGAACTCCTGACCTCGTGATTCACCTGCCTCGGCCTCCCAAAGTGCTGAGATTACAGGCATGTGCCACTATGCCCGACCCCTACATTTTAGGGGTTTAATTTGATGTTCTTTATCTAATGTATTGAAATGGATGTTTAGTTAATTTTTTTTTTTTTTGAGATGGAGTCTCTCTGTGTCGCCCAGGCTGGAGTGCAGTGGCTCCATCTGGGCTCACTGCAAGCTCCGCCTCCTGGGTTCACGCCATTCTCCTGCCTCAGCCTCCTGAGTAGCTGGGACTACAGGCACCCGACACCATGCCCAGCTAATTTTTTATATTTTTAGTCGAGATGGGGTTTCACTGTGTTAGCCAGGATGGTCTCCTGACCTCGTGATCCGCCCACCTCAGCCTCCCAAAGTGCTGGGATTATAGGCATGAGCCATGGTGCCCAGCCTGGCTCATTTTTTTTTTTTTAGCCTTTATTGTTTCTCAATATATGCCTTTAAAGACTAAAGTTTCTCTAAAATAAGAAGATGTTCTTAATTTGGTATCTTACATTTTAATTTTTTTCATTTATAACTTTTTCTGATTTGTAACATGACTCTAACTCAAGAGAAATTTTCTAGTATTTTAAAAACACTAATTTGTAGATTATATTATGTTCGTAAAGCTTTCTCTTTATGATTTTCTTTGAAATTTGTTAATACTCACTTTATCACTCTTTATATGGTCAATAAGTGTTCCATGTGAACTTATAAAGAAGGTATATTCTGTAGTAGATTGATACAGTGTTACATAGGTCCAAACTTAAGTTTGTAAATCTTGTTTTATTGTTCCATATCATTAATTTTTATGCCCACTTACGATATGGAAAGGACGTGTAGGGAAGGGAAGAGCGTGGTCCCTTTAAATGATGGGGGTGCTGAAGAGAAGTGCTGGGTGCAGGAGGGCGTGGGTTCTTGGTCCCTGGCTAGAGGCCCTTCCCCCACCCCCTCACCCCTCCCACCTCCCCCACTTCCCCCGCCCCCCATGCCCAGGGACCTAAGTAAGGACAGGCATTTTTGTTTTCCTGCCCCAAATGTTGCATTTCCCAAGACCACCCTGGCCTGCCACGCCCCCATCCTGTGCCTGTAAAAACCTCCAGATCCCAGCAGGAACACACAGGCAGGAGGAGGAACACACAGGCAGCAGGAACACACACTCAGAGGAGCACGTTAGCGGAGGAAGCACGAGTAGCTGGACATTAACAGGGATGCACTGACAGACACCAGCACGCAAGCAGGCCACTGACTGGCAGAATGACGTGGAGTTTGGCTGGGGCAGTCGGAAGAGAGCCCACGCCATCAAGCAGCCTGACTCCAGGGGAAAACCATCTCTCTTCTGGCTCCCCCATCTGCTGAGAGCTACTTCCACGCAATAAAACCTTGCACTCATTCTCCAAGCTCATATATCATCCAATTCTTTCCGTACACCAAGGCGAGAAGTACACCAAGGCAAGAACCCCGGTCTATAGAAAGCCCTTTGTCCTTGTGACAAGCTAGAGGGTCTAACGGAGCTGGCTAACACAAGCCACCTACGGACAGCTAAACTAAAAGAGCACCCTGTAACACACGTTCACTGGGGCTTCAGCTGCAAACGTTCACCCCTAGACACTGCCTTGGGGTTGGAGCCCCGCAGCCTGCTGGTCTGTATGCTCTCCTAGAGGTTTGAGCAGCGGGACACTGAAGAAGCGAGCCCCACCCCCATCACACACCCTGTTTCACTTGTCCTATGACTTAGTGAGAACAGCATGTTAAAATTTCTCATTACAATTTTGGATTTATCTATATTTCTTTGCTTTGTTAATTTTGCTTTAAATATGTGAGGCCTATTTGAGGTTATATTATAGGAAAACTGGAGAAGAAAGGAAAAAGAGGTTATCTAAGCGAACCCCCTGGAAAAACTTAAAAGCCGAGATTGAGAATTTAAAGTGGTAGTCATAAACCTCTGTAATTGTTTAAAATGCACTAATGTATTTTTTAAAATAATCATCAGATCTGTGAATTAAGAAAGGTTAAAATTAACCATACTGGCGATTTTAAGATCAGAATATTGCCCCAAATCACAGGCTACCTAATGACTGGATCAGGTCCAAGATACAAATTTCTGGAATCATTTTCCAAGACTGTTTCACACCTATTCCCTTAGCACACCCTGACCCAAACATCCTGCTTGCTTGCTGTATCTTCAACTCATTAGGACATTCCACTCTCAGATCGTTGTACTTAATGATCCCTTTTCCTGGGCAGGTAGACTTCTATTCAGAGAGACCTTCCCTGATCATTCTGACCACTCTCTGTTCCCTTAACCTGTCTTATTATTCTTCAGAGCTCTTAACACTGTCCGACATTATATTATCTTTTGGGGTATTAAATTATCATCACTCTCCCTTCTGATATATAAGCTCCAAGACATGAGGGTCTTTTTAAAATTCATTACAACATTTTCACTGTAATGGCTGACATACAGTAGGTGATGAATAATTTTTGGCTGAATGAGTGAATGAATGAACCTTTTCTTAAAACAAGTATGTTGATTCATTGAAGTAGATTGATCAAGAAATAATTATAGAGATTTTCTGGATGCAAATAATTCTTTTTAGCATGATGGAGAGGTAAAAGCAAGAATGAAACTATATTACAGACTTCAAACTATTTATAATCCAGTTGGGGATAGCAGATATGTAGAAATGATATAATCTGAACATGACATAAAAAGGTAATACAGGTAATCACAAGATCATGAACAATTAATGGCCAAATATATTATTTAAACAATAAGTGCTATGAAGGCAACACGAGGAAGTGTCACTGAATTTTTAGTAATACAGAAAACTAAGGAAATTTAAGAAAGAGTTTGAGCTGGACATATTACTGGTTGTTTAGTGACTGCCATTTTGTTAAAAAGGAAGAGAAAACGAGAAAGGGGAAATGTATAGTTATCGAGAAGACAGATAAGCAGAACCTCACTTGTTCCCTTAACCAGACTATGAGTATCTCTTAGGGCAGAAACAGTATTGTATTCATAACTCATTGACAAGTAGTTAGCATATCTATATCTAGGATGTTTATTTATCTCCATATGTATGTATGCATGCAGGCATTTGTCAATCTAATCTGTTTGGTGATTGGCCATGGGACATCAAGATGTAGGCATCTCGCAGCCACAGGACTTTCTAAAATGAGTTGGTAAATATAATAGTAGGCTAATTATATCCCAAATATTATTTTACTTTTTCTGCGCCATCTTTTCTCTGGCTGAGACAGAGACCTTGGATTAGTGAACATGCGTAAGAGATCACTTCAGTCCCTTGACAAACTGCGAATGGCATTCTTTTAATTTTGATTTAGTTTTCCACTCTTGCTTAACCTGGACATGTCTACCTTCTGGTTTTCAACATATTATAGATAATTTCTGTAGCTGAATCCAAAGTCAAATACTCTAGGAAAAAAAAACTCCCTAAGAAAAAATATTTTATATTGGATTTTCAGTGGCATGTGGACATAAAGATTTATTTTGTTTCTTGTCATGACTTAGTTTTATCACTTTTGACTAGATGATTGGCAGTTCTCAGAAAAATAATGATTCTTACTTATTTTACACCTTTAAAATAGAATTCTCCCCACCATTTTTTTAATTTTAAAATAAATCCACAGTAAGAATTTCCTCTTTGGCCAGGCATGGTGGCTCATGCCTGTAATCTGAGTACTTTGGGGGCTCAAGATGGGAGAATCCAGGAGTTTGAGATCAGCCTGAGCAACGTATCAAGACCCTGTCTCTACAAAAAAAGCATTTTTTTTTTTTTTTTAAATTAGCCAGATGTGCTGGCACATACCTGTGGTCCCATCTACTTGGGAGGTTGAGGTGAGAGGGTTTCTTGAGCCCAGGAGTTCAAGGCTGCAGTGAGCTATGATCACACCACTGCACTGCAGCCTGGGCAACAAAACTAGGCCCTGTCACTAAGGAAAAAAAAAAGTCTCCATTATTTCAGCAAACTCTACTGCTTGAAATATTTTAGTTGTTTGACTGTAAATTATATATTGACATTAAGATGAAGTTTTCTTTAAGAACTATAAGCAGTTAAAATATTGCACTTATTCTTCCTCTAAATTGACCATAACCCCCCCACCCCCAGTTTTTATTGTTCACCCACCTAAGAACATATCTGGAACTGTGAGGACTACTGGGTCCTTAGGGAAGAAACAGATGCCTACTAAATCTGGATAATTTCCTTCCCTAATTAGGCTATTAATAAATGTAGCTTTCCTGTGAAAACTCTTCATGGTTTTTATTTCCGTTTATATGCCAGTGCCTTGCAATTTTATACTTTTGTTGTAAACCTCTCTTTTGAGATTTACACTTACTTTTCCAAATTCCTGCTCACTATTCCTTTAGTTATTCCACAGGTGCCTCAATATATTCATGTATTTGCACAGGCACCCCCTGAATCTATAAAAACAAGAATAAAATAAATTTTTAAAATCTCAAACTGAATCCATCCACTTCCCAATAGACCTATTGGCTCCTTACCCACTATTATCCTATCTCAATTACTGCCACAGCCGAGACACAAGCTGGAAATCGGGTTTTTCTCAACTTTTCCTACTTACAAAAGGTTACCAAATTTTTCCTTAATTATTGCTTGAAAAACTTTCATGTAAATATCTCTTAAATTTCTTCCCTTCATCTTCACTCCCAGTTTTACCACTTACTTGTTCTATTACTGTTTTGGTCTATAACTTTGAGACAAGTTATTTAACCATTTTCTACTTAGGTTTTCTTATCTGTACAATGGGGATAGTGATAGATCTTACTGTATAGGATTTTTGTGAATGTTAAATGAATTAATACATGTTAATTGCTTAAAAGGGTGTCCAGAACAGAGCAGGTGCTACAATATGTTAATTTCTTTTTTTCTTTTTTTTTTTTTTTTGAGACAGAGTCTCACACTATCACCTGGACTGGAATACAGTGGCATGATCTTGGCTCACTGTAACCACCTCCTGGTTCAAGTGATTCTCCTTGCCTCAGCCTCCCAAGTAGCTGGGACTACAGGCGCCTGCCACCACTCCCAGCTAATTTTGCTTGTATTTTTAGTAGAGACGGGGTTTCACTATGTTGGCCAGGCTCGTCTCGAACTCCTTACCTTGTGATCTGCCTGCCTCGGCCTCCCAAAGTGCTAGGATTACAGGCATGAGCCACTGTGCCCAGCCAAGTTGTTTTTATTATTATTGTTATTGCTCCTACTATTGCTACCAACATACCTAAATTCAGGTTCTGATTCACTGCTATCTAGAGTATTTCACCAGCCTCCTAACCTTCCCTTCAGTATCTATTCTTGTTTGTCTCAAATTTGGCTTCAACAACACCTTCAGACTACACTGTCTAAATCATCAATTGGACCCTTTGGCTACACTGTTTAAAATCCTCTCATAGGTTCTTAATAAATAGTTGCCAAAAGTATCAGTGAAACAATAAATGGATTAAAATGTCTCAGATATCAATGTAGCAAGGTTTCAATGAACAGTTTTAAAATTATGAATAAATGAGTAAAATATTTGGAATATTATTTGCATTCTCTATATAATTGCTTGTAAGCTTTCTGGTTTGTTTTTGCATTTTCTTAACTGTCTTTCCTGTAGAATTTTTTATGCATATAATGTCAAAAGCCAAGATCTAGACTTACAGTGAATCTGGTACTGATTTTTCTTGGGTCTCTCTGTCCTTGCTGATCTCTCATTCAGCTTCCAATTATTTTCTTGTTTTGAAGACATTGACTTTAATTGCTCCAAACACCTTCTTTTTCTAAATATCTAGCTGGGTGTGCTTTCCCAGCATAATTACTTTCATTATTGATCTTTCCAAGCACAGAAAAAGAACATCACACAGTATTACATTTGTCGTGTTTGCAAGCACAGTGTGGTTTCTTCTCAGTCTTTGCAATATTCTAATCTATTCTAAATGCACCTTTCTTATTTGGTTCAACTAAACATCCACTTGAATTTGCATAAACTCAAATCCTAGGAAAATAACATTCTAATCATAAGTGATATCCAAGGCTGCTCTTCTGTCAAACTCTGAGAAAGCCAAGAGTAAGCATCCTCCACTTCCTCTTTCAGTGCCTTCCTCTTTTTCATTTCCATTTCCCAACCTAATGATGGAACCGAGATAAAGACTTCCTCCCAGCTATCTGCTCAAATGTTTTTTTCTGACGTGGATGAATCATACATGATTTTAACCTTGCTAAAGATGTTTGCATTTCAATTGGAAATTGCTAAGAGCTGAAATGCTGTCCAGGGCCAAATGAATATGCTAGGAGTCAAATTTAAGGCACAGATACCAGGAGATATCTTGGCATATGAAGCTTTTCCTGGAACTTTCAAAGCACAGTGAAAATGTATTTAGAAAGGCAATCCACATTTTCCTCCTAAAGCTTGCAAACTTTATTTTTATTGTACGTATTTATGGTGGACAACATGATATTTTGAAATATGATGCATACATTGTAGAATGGCTAAATCAAGCTAATTATGCATTGCCTCACATACCTGTCATTTATTTGTGGTGAGAACATTTAAAATCTACTCTTTTAGCAATTTTCAAGTAAATAATAGTTATTAACCATAGTCACCATGTTGTACAATCAATCTCTTAAACTTATTCCTCCTGTACAACTGAATTTTGAATCCTTTGGCCAACGTCTCCCCTTTCCTACTTCCCCTTTCCCACTTTCCCTTTCCCTCAGCCCTTGATAACCACCATTCTACTCTCTGCTTCTGTGAGTCTGACTTTTTAAAATTCCACATGTATATGAGATAATGCAGTATTCATCTTTTTGTGCCTGTTGTATTTCACTTGTTAAATACAATTTACAGGAAGCCATTGGTTTGGACCAAGCTCCTGCACTAGGCCCAACAGACTAAACCTAAATGGAGTTACTCGTGCTAAAGTTCCACACCACCAAGCTGAAATGAAGTTGTTTAGCTGATTCTCCCAGAAATCAGGAGAGGAAGTAGCCAAATCCCCAAGCAGGCTGGTTTTACCTGCAGAAGGGACTCCCTTCTGCTTTAACTTTTACAAGGAAAGTAACTTTGAAACAAACAATCTACTTTTTGTTTCTGTTTCTGCTCTCTCTGTTTCCTTTTCTGGGGATAAAGCTAACCTCCTTTGTTCAGCTAATTGAAACTCTGTCTGTCTGTCTATCTTTATCTATCTATCTATCTATCTATCTATCTATCTATCTATCTATCTAT
>NC_045443.1:20013379-20097246 GCF_002776525.5 Piliocolobus tephrosceles
TATCTATCTATCTATCTATCTATCTATCTATCTATCTATCTATCTATCTAATCTAATCTATGGCATCTTGCTCTGTCGCCAGGCTGGAGTGCAGTGGCAGTGATCTAGGCTCACTGCAACCTCCGCCTCCCGGGTTCAAGCAATTCTGCCTCAGCCGCCTGAATAGCTGGGATTATAGGTGCACGCCACCACACCCAGCTAATTTTTGTGTTTTTAGTAGAGAGGAAGTTTCACCATGCTGACCAGGATGGTCTCTTGACCTCATGATCCGTCCACCTCAGCCTCCCAAAGTGCTGGGATTACAGGCATGAGCCTCTGTGCCCGGCCACTCTTTTTATTTTATAGATTGAGGTGTTGTCCACTTTTAGAATTGCAAATAAAAGCCAATTCAGATCTTTAAAATATATTTGCTATAATTTTGTCTATTGACACAATTTACATAATGTCCTCCAGGTTCATCCATGTAATAAATGACAGGACTTCCTTTTTTTTTTTTTTTTTTTGAGATGGAGTCTCGCTCTGTTGCCCAGGCTGGAGTGCAGTGGCCAGATCTCAGCTCACTGCAAGCTCCGCCTCCCGGGTTCACACCATTCTCCTGCCTCAGCCTCCCGAGTAGCTGGGACTACAGGCGCCTGCCACCTCACCCGGCTAGTTTTTTGTATTTTTAGTAGAGACGGGGTTTCACCGTATTTAGCCAGGATGGTCTCGATCTCCTGACCTCTTGATCTGCCCCTCTCGGCCTCCCAAAGTGCTGGGATTATAGACTTGAGCCACCGTGCCCGGCCTACGACGTCCTTCTTTTTTAAGGCTAAATAGTATTCCATTGTGTATCTATAACCATGTTTTCTTTCTCCATTCATCCATTAAATTGATTCTGTGAATAATGCTGCAGTGAACACAAAAGTGCAGAGATATATCTGACATACTGATTTCATTTCCTTTGGATAAATATCTAGTAGTAGGATTACTTGTTCATGTTATAATTCTATTTTTAGTTTTTAGAGGAAGCTCCTACTGTTTTCCATAACGACTGTACTAATTTACATTCCTTCCAACAGTACATGGGTTCTCTTTTCCTCGCATACTTGCCAACCAACACTTGTTATCTTTCATCTTTTTGATAATAGCCATTCTAACAGGCCATTAGTGATTAACTATTCTAACCACTCACCGTGGTTTTTATTTGCATATTCCTGATGATTAGTGAAGTCAAGCATTTTTTTAATGCATCTGTTGGCCATTTTTATGTCTCTTTTTGAGAAATGTCTATTCAGGTCCTTTGCCAATTTTTAATTTTTTTCTCTTGGGTTATTTGTTTTCTTGTTGTTGAGTTCTTGTATATTTTGGCATTATCCTTATCAGATATATCGTTTGCAAATATTTTTTTCCCATTCTATAGGCTGTCTCTTCACTCTGCTGATTGTTTCCTTTGCTGGGCAAAAACTTTTTAGTTTGATGTAATCTCATTTGTCCATTTTTGCTTTTATTGCCAATGTTTTGGAGTCATATCCAAAAACTCATTGCCAAGACCAATGTCATGGAGACTTTCCCCTATATTTTCTTTTAGTACTTTTATAGTTTTAGGTCTTATGTTTAAATCTTTAATCCATTTTGAGTTAATAGTGTGAGATAAGGGTCCAATTTCTTTTTTTACTTTCTTTCTTTCTTTTTTTTTTTTTACATACTGATATCCAGTTTTCCAAGCACCATATATTGAAAAGATCCTCTATTCCCCATTGTATGTTCTTGGCACTTTTATTAAAATCAACTGGCTGTAAATGTGTGGCTTTGTTTTCTGGGCTCCTTAAACTGTTGCATTGATCTATGTGTCTGTTTTATGCCAATAACATGATAGAGCTTGCAAACTTTAAGAGCATAGCCTGGGTTTCATTATCTTGTATCTTTCCACAGTATGCCGGAGCACAACAAAGATGACTAGGGCGTGAAGAAATACAAGGTGAGATTGAGAAAGGAAACTTAGGCCAAAAATCTGGAAGTATCCTTTAAACCAGGGGTCCCTAATTCCTGGTACTGGTTCATGGCCTGTTAGGAACCAGGTCACACAGCAGGAGGTACCTGGTGGGCTAGCGAGCAAGGTATCATCTGTATTTATAGCCACTACCCATTGCCTACATTACCGCCTGAGCTCTACCTCCTGTCAGATCAGTAGTGGCGTTAGATTCTCATAGGAGCACAAACCCTATTGTGAACTGTGCATGCGAGGGATCTAGCTGGCACACTTCTTATGAGAATCTAATGCCTGATGATCTGTCACTGTCTTCCATCACCTCCATATGGGACTGCCTAGTGGTAGGAAAACAAGCTCAGGGCTCCCACTAATTTTATGTTATGGTGAGTTATATAATTATTTCATTATATATTACAATGTAATAATAATAGAAATAAAGTACACAATGAAGGTAAAGTGCTTGAATCATCCTGAAACCACCCCAACCTAGTCTGTGGACAAACTGTCTTACACAAAACTGGTCTGTTGTGCCAAAAAGGTTGGGGACCACTGCTTTAAACTAACATCCACTTTATCACACTGAACCAAATATACATTCAACTCCTAAGTGTGTCTTGAGTTGATTTTTCTTCCATGGTTTTACCACCCTCTAACTTTGCTCAAATTCATCATCATCTCTTCACTGTACCACTGAATGAACTTTGTAATTGGTCTCCCCCTTTTATTATTATCCCTTGCAATTCATTCTCCATACTAGTAATCAGTAAGTAATTTATTTAAAATGTAAATGGAATCGTAATTTCCTTGCTTATGTTTCAGAGGTTCGCAACTGCACTTAAGATAGAATACAAGCTCAACATTGTCTTTGAGTCTCTGTAGGCTCCAGCTCCTGCCTCTCCCTCTAGCTTCATCTTTTTCATTTTGTCTTATTTTTATCTTTTTTATTAAGGTATAATTGATAAATAAAAATTGCATATATTTACAGTATACCACATGATGTTTTGATATATGTATGTTTTACGAAATGGTTAAAGCTAATTAACATATTCATCACCTCACACCATTTTGTGTGTGTGATGAGTACATTTATGTTCTAAGCTCTTAGTAATTTAAAAGTAGAAGATAAAGTATTATTTACTGTGGTTACCATGCATTACAATAGATCTCCAGAACTTATTCACCCAGTCTAACTGAAACTTTGTACCCTTTGACCAACATCTCTCCACCCCACACTGGCTCCTGCTGTGCCCTCCCCCAAACCCCCCAAACTGCATGACCTCCAGCTTCATCGTGTACCATCGCTCATTGCTCAGAACCAGCAAACACAGCTGGCCTCCTTCCAAAGCTCAGGAGCACTGAGCTCTTTACTGAATCAGGACTTTGCACTCATGCTGTTCCGCCTAGAGCACTTTTCACTCCATTCACTGTTCAGGTTTCAGCTGCAGGTCACTTCCAGGAGAAACCTTCCCAGATACAACGAATAAATTGGCCTCCACTTGTTTATTTTTCTCATTCATTGTCATACCCTGATCTTTTCCTTCATAGTGGTAGTCTCAGTTGATAATTATGTGTATTTGTTATTAATTATTATCTCTCTCCAACCAGACTGGATTATGCTGTTATACCTTTTGCTCTACATTTAACTCTTAACTAAGGTCCCGATACTTTTGTGTGTTTTTCTTCATTTTAACAGCTAACAAACTGATTTAATTGTCTTTGTTTGTTTGTTTTGTTTTCTCCACTAAACTGTGAGCTACACTGCTGGGTCTTTTTTCTTTTTTCAATTTAATGTATCACCAAATCTTTGCAGATAGTAGTTACTTCAATAAATGATGATGAATAATTAAATCGTGCCAGTGTATATACCTTGGTGGTCCTAGGTCCTATTGCCCAGTGACTGAAAGAACACAACATGGGAACCAATAAGATTCTAGAGGCTTGAATATGCATGTTTTTAAAATTGTATGCAGTATACACCTGTAGATAGTGGACAGTTGGGGCTCAGGACACATCATCCCAAAATATGACCGTAAGAAACATATGCCACCCCAAAATATACTTCTCTGGCATACTTTAAGCTGAGAACTGCAGACACAAGAGGAGTACCCCTGAAAAGCTGTTAACACTGAAAATCTGTGTGATAATAAATAAATTTATATCCATGAAGGAAATCTACATTAGCAAAAATATCTATATCTAAAAGAGGGGCTGCTCTGAGAGACCTTTTATTTATTATTATGCATTATAAGACGTTTATTCATTATACATTTCCTCTTCTCATCTTTCCGTAACTTCTGTGATCCTCATCCTTCCTCCCCATTAGCAGCTTCAAGTTCCTGTTACTTTCTATAGCTCAGTATGCTACATAAGCTTCAGTCATCCGACCCTTCTTCAAGTCTCATATTTTGTGAAACTCCCATATGCTATGCAGGTAATTCAAATGGTTTTTCTCTTGTTAATCTGCCTTATGCTAATTTAACTTTTTGCCCAAAGAATCTAGAAGGGTGGAAGGAAGCCACTTTTTCCTCCCGTACAGGATAGTACACATCTGAATTTTATAACAGTATGAATTTCATGCAACTTCACCTTTTAAATAAAGTTAATTCTCTAAATGCAAAATCATCTGTGATTTAAGTTTTATGTTTTCCTAACTCATTTTATGTATGTTAATTTACATATTATGAACAACAACAAAAAAGAAACTCTTATCCTATCCTGTGTCTTCATTTTTGTTCCAGAACTGTGGGCATGTTATATATGCCAGCAAAAGGGAATTGCAGTAACCAGATTAGAAAGGTAACGAAGAATACAGTTGTGCAAGATACTCAGTCCCCAGCCCTATGCTGGAGTAAGATATGGTAGAGAGAGAAGAGAGGTGGGCAATAATGGGAAGTTCAGTATCAGAAATAATTTCCTTTGAGAGGAAGGAGTTTTTGAATGTCTGATAGGAGGCAGCCATTTATCAGCTTTTTTGACCCTAGGCATGTCAATTAAACTCTTTAGGTTTCAGTTCCTTTTCCTTGTGGATGAAAGGACTAAATCCCATTAGAAATACTTGCCTGCTCTATGATACTTTGATTCTTATTTTCTCCTCTTGTTTAATGGTGGGAAAACAAGAAAGAATAAATCTGAGAAAAAAGGATAGAAAAAGATAGCAATTATTAAAGATAGAGAGATGCAGAAAAGAGACATGGTTGCTGGTTATGAAAGGGAAAATATTAATATATGAGAAAGTAAGAATTTAGGTCTTCATTCATCCCTCTCTGAGTTTATTGAACAAATATTTTTACAGTGCTAGTCAATACTTATATAGCACTGACTACATGCAGGTCATTGTTTTAAGGGCTTTATAAATACTAACTCATTCAACAGGAATATAAATGTTACTATTATTCCTATTTCATTACTGAGGAAATAGGCACAGAGAGGTTAAGTAACTTAACCCAGGTCACATAGCTGGTAAGGGCCAGAGCTGGATTTCAAACCCAGGCAGTGTGGATTCAGAGTTCATGCTCTTGTAATGCTGATTTTACTGTTAGAATTTGCCATACATTTTCTTCAGTGAAAACCCCCACATCAAAGACAAAAACTTATTGAACTGTAACAAGAATAATAAATCACTCCAGACGTATTTAGGCTAACACATACCCTATTTGTTTCTGTGTAATTACACTTTCTCAAGAGCCTGCCACAATTGGTATCACTGTTTTCTTATGAACTCTTCAAGCAAGACTAATGCAAAATGGAGAGGATTGTTCTTTGTTCAGCTGCAAACCAGGTGGCACAAAGCACAGAGAAGAAACCCAGGCTCCAGAGAACGTGTAAAGGCAACCAACTCTCAGAGACACTTGCATAATTAGTTAGAGAGCATTTTCCTTCAAATGACTGCAAGTTTTAAAAGCTGATATTCCATTTCTCTCCCATCACCCTAATTTTAAAAAGACGACAAAACGTACAAAAAAAAAACCCTCCCTAAAGCAAGACCACTAAAATAAAATAGTTTTGCTGTGAGCAAACATTTGAAGCTTAAGTGTTATGTTGACCTTGTACTGCAGGAGGCAGCATCTCATTAATAAAACAATGACCATGTGTTTTTGTTGTTGTCCTTGATGTTCTTTTTATGTTTGTTTCAGTATTGTGAATAGGACTATGATTGTCTCATTCTCTAATATGCTTGGTTTCTATTCAGAAAGTAAACAACTTAAAGGTGTTATAAAGGGGTTAGAACCAGTGACTGTTGCTGATTTACTTCTGTGAAATTGAGTCCCTTTCCTTTTCTATTGTTTGTCTACTGTTAAATTTAATTTCTTGTGCTCACAATTAAAGTTTAAAATATTAGAGTCGGAGGAAGCTAGGAGATCATTTCTCTTGATTTGATTCTCTGATTTTACAGATATGGAAACAAGATCAGAGTGGTTAAATGGCTTGTCCAAGACAGCTAGTGGCATAGCCAGGACTGGCTTTTCCACTGCAGGTTCTGTGTCATACCAAGCTTCAGTGTTTGCTCAGTCTGGGGTTGAGCCTCTGTAATACCTTCTTTTCTTTTTCCCAACCAAATACATCCTTTTTCCACCATTTATTTTCTTTCATCCAATCCAATTTATTTTAGAAGGAGATTAACAATGAGTACCTCTGAAGTTAATGTTGATGTCTAGAGGGTAATTCAAACTTGCTAAACTTCAAGCAATGAAATGTCTTGGGAGCCATCCCTCAGAGGTGCTTTGAGGCTATGCTTGCAGAGAGAGAAGTCCTGACTGCTGGAAGCTAGGGCTTCCTTTATTCCAGGGTATTGCAATGATGTCAGTGTGTGTTAGAACTTAGCATCGCGCCTCTGGTCCTGCTGCACTGACTCTCCCCTCCCCCTCATCATCTTTTTATATTTTATTTAAATATACATGAATTTGTATTAAAGTCTCTCTTCTTTCTTAAGAATTAAAATTGGTATCTCAGGATAGAACTTGTACTCTCCCACTTCCTAGAACCCCAAAGCGTTCCTGGATTTTCCTGTCATTGCTTCTTTCCAAAAAAAAAAAAAATCTTGCATTTCACCCATCAAAGTTCATTTACAACACCCCAGTCCATAGTAACATTTCCTTCCTTTACCCTAGAACATCTGTATTAATAGCTCTTCTCTTACTATTGTTAAAAGAAAAACTTTCAAGTTAAATTTATCAGAGCTTCATTGAGCAAAGAGTAATTCTTGAACCCACTACCCTCAAAACCAGAACAGGTTCGGAGAACTCCAGCCTGCAATGTGGTCAGGCAGCACTAATGAACAGAGGAGGAAGTAAGATGCAGAGATAGCTCTTTTGGTTGCAACTCGGTGTTTGCCTTATTTGAACAAGATCTGATCAGTTGTCCACCTGCAATTAACTGAAGCTTAGCTGTTAGTCAGTCACTGGCTGAGACTCAGGTATTGTTACAGGAGTTCTCCTAAATTAGGTCTTCTGTTAGTTTCTGTGCTAAGTGAGGCTGCAGTTAGTTAGGAAGGGACTCACATCCTCAGGCCAAATTTAGTTTAACACTACTTAATGTCCAAAGTCTGACCTCTCCAACTAGATTGTAACCCATCCCAGGTTATTTTCACATCCGTTTTGCTATAGAAGATAGGCATCTATCTAGGGGATTAGCTAACTCAAGGCACAGCCCCTCTCCTAATCCTTGCTACCACAATAAAAAGAATTTTGTGGCTAATTTGGTTTATCAAATTTCAGGATGCGGATTAGGCCATATTTGCCAAAGGATTGATACTCGTTAAAAGGTTACCTATGGATGTGACCCTTTCTTCTCTCTTTCTTCCAAGTGGCAGGCAGGCTGATCCATAGGGCAGTCTGGCCACCCACCTTACTCTCCTCATTTAAAAAATCTGGGGTAGCTGCCTGATAATAAAATTTAGATTTGGGGCTAGGTAGAAGGAGAAATCACTCTTTAGTTCTTGAACCCTTAACATAGAGCTCCACACTGGGGTTTCAGGCTGTGCCAATATCAATAAAGTGTCGTTTGATTTTGCCTTTGCTCCTTTATCTCTCCACTGGATCCTTAAGGAGAGATAATGTGCCTGATACTAATACAGGATTTGGGTATTTCTACACAATTTCTTTTTTAAGTGAGCACATTAAAGACTGACCTTTTTAATTAGCCCTAAGTGTGATAAATCTGGTTCAAAAGAGTATAGTAGAGAACAAGTGTAGTCACTAAAAAAATAAATATTGGATGAAAGATTGCTAAGTTAGGTACAATCTAGTCAATGTCTTCTAGAGCAATTAAATATAATATTGAGAGTACCTTTTTTTTTTTTTTTTTTTTTTTTTTTACCTGACAGGAGTCATTTGGATTTATTGTATAACATCTCTACTAATCTCTAGGAGGCAAAATTTATTTTCATTGTTTGCCAATAATTATTTGTATCATTATAAGTTTTCTTAAAAAAATTAAGTTCCAGGATACAAGTGCAGAACGTGCAGGTTGGTAACAAAGGTAAACGTGTGCCGTGATGGTTTGTTGTACCTATCAACCCGTCACCTAGGTGTTAAGCCCCACATGCATTAGCTATGTATTCTGATGCTCTCCCTCCCTTGGCCCCCCAACAGGCTCTAGTATATGTTGTTCCCCTTTCTGTGTGCATGTGTTGTCAATGTTCAGCTCCCACTTATAAGTGAGAACACGTGGTGCTTGATTTTGTGTTCCTGTGTTAGTTTGCTGAGGATGATGGCTTTGAGCTCCATCCATGTCCCTGCAAAGAGCATGATCTTGTTCCATTTTATGGCTGCATAGTATTCCATGGTGTATATGTCGTATATTTTCTTTATCCAGTCTATCATTGATGGGCATTTAGGTTGATTCCATGTCTTTGCTATTGTGAATAGTGTTGCAGTGAACATATGCATGCATGTATCTTTATAAAAGAATGATTTATTTTCCTTTGGGTATATTGAAAAAGTAAGGACTTCTCCCTAACTCATTTTATGAGGCCAGCATCATCCTGATACTAAAACCTGGCAGAGAAACAACAAAAAAAACTTCAGGTCAGTATCTCTAATGAACATTGATGCAAAAATCCTCAATAAAATACTGGCAAACCGAATTCAGCAGCACATCCAAAAGCTTATCTGCCAGGATCAAGTCGGTTTCATTCCAGGGATGAAAGTCTGGCTCAACATATGCAAATCAGTAAACTTAAGTCATCACATAAACAGAACTAAGGACAAAACCCACATGATTATCTCAATAGAGGCAGGAAAGGCCTTGGATAAATGTCAGCATCCCTTCATGTTAAAAACTCTCAATAAACTGGGTGTTGATGGAACATACCTCAAAATAATAAGAGCTTTTATGACAAACCCATAGCCAATATCATACTGGATGGGCAAAAGGTGGAAGAATTCCCTTTGAAAACTGGCACAAGACGAGGATGCCCTCTCTCACCAGTCCTATTCAACATAGCATTGAAAGTTCTGGCCAGGACAATTAGACAAGAGAAAGAAATAAAGGGTATTCAAATATGAAGAGAGGAAGTCAAAACTGTCTCTGTTTGCAGATGACATGATCCTATATCTAGAAAACCCCATTGTCTCAGTCCAAAAGCTTCTTCAGCTGATAAACAACTTTAGCAAAGTCTCAGGATACAAAATCAATGCGCAAAAATCACAAGCATTCCTGTACATCAACATAAGTTTTTCTACAAGTTAACATCTACCCTGATTGAGTGGTAAAATACCCTAATCAATAGTAAATTGTAAACCAAACAGAGGCAAATAATTTAGAGAATTAAATAATCTTTGAATGTGTGTGCTACACATGTGTGCGTACATGACTTGAAAGAAAATATAGTCATCCTTTTGCCTTTTTCCAAATTTTGGATATTTTTTCCCTTAGCAGTCCCACATTATAATCATAAATAATCTCTAAAAATAATTCTTGATCTCCAGAAAAAACAAACAAACAAACAAAAAAAACCCTGGTCTTTGGCCTGGTTCATTTACAAAGGTATAGCAAGAGTATAAACTAATATACTTAGTTTATGTCACCTTATAATATGGTCAGCAAATACAGAGATTAGAGTGCTAAGCAACTACCAAGACCAGAAAATTCTGCAGATTTCTTAAGAAACCAAGATTGTATTTTGCATAGGCTCTCTACAGAAAGTTAGAAACATTTTATTAGCAACATTTTAAGCATATGCAGAAGTAAAGATGACTCTGTAATAAATACCCCTGCACTTGTTTCCCAGCTTCAATAAAGTATCAACCTACGGCTCATCTTATTTTTTCTATAGTTGCCCTCTCAGCACTGAATTATTTTAAAATTTTCCTATGTTTCTATTGAAGTATAATAAAATTCATAGGTTTATTTTAAGTCTTGGGATACATGTGCATGATGTGCAGGTTTGTTACATAGGTAAACATGTGCCATGGTGGTTTGCTACACCTATCAATGCATCACCCAGGTATTAAGTCCGGCATGCATAAAATGCATATGTTTAAAATGTGTAATTTGATCAAGTGACACTGGCAATGTCAATGTCATTGACGTGTGTATACACCCATGAAATCATCTCTAAAATCCAGATACAAAACATTTTCAGCACAGCCAAAAGTTTTCTCTTCCTCTTTGTAATCTGTCTCTCATCTGTCTTCAGGCAACTACTGACCTACTTCCTGTCTCTGCAGATTGCATTTTCTGGAATGTTTTTTACATTCAATCATGTAGTATGTACTCTTCTTCTTTGCTTGGCTTCTCTCACTAAGCACAATAAGTTTGATGTTCATCCTTTTTGTGTGTCTCGATAGTTTGGTATTTCATGATATGGATGTATCACGATCTGTTTATCCATTCACCTGTTGATGGCCATTTGGGTTGTTTCCAGTTTTTAACTGTTAAAAATACAACTGTTATGAGCATTCATGTACAAATTTTTTATGTTTGGGTTCTCTTGTGTAAATACCTAGCAGTAGAATAGCTAAGTTGTACGGCAGTTAACTGTTTAACTCTTTGTGAAATGTCAAACTGTTTTCCAAAGCAGCCATGCTGTTCCACAAAATCTGATATGGTTTGAATTTCTGTCCCCACCCAAATCTTATGTCGAATTGTAATCCCCTATACACAGGGGATTGGAGGAAGGGTCTGGTGGGAAGGGATTGGATCATGGAGGCAGATCTCCCCCTTGCTGTTCTCATTATAGTGAGTGAGTTCTCACGAGATCTGGTTGTTTAAAAATGTGCAGCACCTCCCTCATCTTTATCTTCTTCTTTCTCTGGCCATGTAAGATGTGCCTGCTTCCCCTGTGCCTTCTGCCATGATTGTAAATTTCCTGATGACTCCCCAGTCATGCTTTTTGTATAGCCTGAGGAACTGTGAGTCAACCTCTTTTCTTCATAAATTACCCAGTCTCAGGTAGTTCTTTATAGCAATGTGAGAACAGACTAATACAAACCCAAAGCAGTGAATGAGATTTTCAGTTGCTTCGTATCTCACTGAGGCTTTGTAAGGTTATTTTTATTTTTAAAAATTTAGTCATTCTGGACGGGCGTGGTGGCTCACGTCTGTAATTCCAGCACTTTGGGGAGGCTAAGTTGGGAGGATCACGATGTCAGGAGTTCAAGACCAGCCTGTCCAAGATAGTGAAACCCTGTCTCTACTAAAAATACAAAAATTAGCCAAGAATCGTGGTGGGCTCCTGTAATCCCAGCTACTCAGGAGTCTGAGGCAGGAGAATCACTTTAACCCAGGAGGCAGAGGTTACAGTGAGCCGAGACTGTGCCACTGCACTCCAGCCTGGGTGACAGAACAAGACTCCATTTCAAAAAAAAAAAAAAAAAGTCATTCTAATGAATGTGTACTTGTATCTTACTGTAATTTTAATATGAAATCTCTCTGATTAGTGATGTTGAGCATCTTTTCATATACTTTATATTTCATATACTTTGTATCTTCTTTTGTGAAGTGTTCACAACTTTTACCCACTTTTAAAACTGGGTTTTTGTCTTCTCATTGAGTTGTGAGAGTTCTTTAGCTATTCTGAATCAAAGTTTTTTGCCATACATATGTGTTGCAAAATGTTTTGCTCAGTGGTTTGCCTTTTCATTTTCTTGATGTGTTTCAAAGAGCAAAATTTTTAATTTTGATGAAGCCCCAATTTATACAATTTTAAATTATTTGTAGTCTTTGAGTTCTGAGAAATTTTTGCTTGCTCTAAAATCTCAGGGGTATTGCAATAATATGTATGTTTTCATTGTTGATTTCCAACTTAATTCTATTGCAATCAGAGAGCATACTCTGTAGAATTTTGATTTTTTAAAATTTATTGAAACCTATTTTATGGTTCTATGCTCTATGTTGGTGAAAGATATGGTTTGGTTCTGTGTCCCCACTCAAATCTCATATCAAATTGTAATTCCCAGTGTTGGAGGAGGGACCTGGTGGGAGTTGATTGGATAATGGGGTTGGATTTTCCCCTTGCTGTTCTTATGATAGTGAGTGAGTTCTCATGAGATCTGGTTGTTTAAAAGGGTTGTGGCATTTCCCCTTTTGCTTACTTTCTCCTGCTCTGTTATGGTGAGATATGCCTGCTTCCCCTCTGCCTTCCGCCATGATGGTAAGTTTCCTGAGGCCTCCCCAGCTATGCTTTCTAACAGCCTGTGGAACTGGGAGCCAATCAAACCTCTTCTCCTTATAAATTACCCAGTCTCAGGTAGTTCTTTATAGCAGTGTGGGAACAAACTAATACAGTGAATATATCATCTACATGTACACTTGAAAATCATGTGAATTCTGCAGTTGCTGATTTTATTAATTATGTCATGGTGGTCTATGGTATTTTTCAGATTACGTTTTTACTGAGATTGTGTCTGGTTCTTTCATCAATTGCTGTGGGTGAGGTGGTAACATCTCCAACTTTGATTATAGAATTGTAAAATCCACCCTTTAATTTTGCCAATTTCTGCTTTCATATCTCATATATTTCAAATCTCTGGTAGTAGATTCATACATGTTTATAATTTTATGTCTTCCTTTATTATTTTTATAAACTCTGATAATACTATTTGCCTTGAAGTCTAACTTATCTCATATTAATATGGGCACTTC
Organism: Piliocolobus tephrosceles; assembly: GCF_002776525.5. NCBI lineage: Eukaryota > Metazoa > Chordata > Mammalia > Primates > Cercopithecidae > Piliocolobus > Piliocolobus tephrosceles. Next base: position 20,026,434 of record NC_045443.1, read on the forward strand.
AACCTTCTTATTCTGACTTTTTGCTTGGTATATATATTTTTAATCCATTTTATTTCAACTTATGTCTTTCTTTATATATAAATTGTGTTTCTCTTGGGCAGTGTATATTTGTCCTTTTTAAATCCATTCTGAGAACCTCTGCCTTCTATTTGAATTGCATAGTTAATATTTAATCAGATTGCTGATATGACTGGATTCATGTCTACCATAGCATTTTTTTCTTCTGTTTGCTGCTGTTCTTTTTATTCCACTATTGTTCCTCTCCTACCTTTTAAAAAATTATTCGAATATTTCTAAAACTCTGTATGCTACGTTTTAGATGAGGTTTGTTTGGCCCCTCCAAGTCTCATGTTGAAATTTGATCCCCAGTGTTGGAGGTGGGGCCTGATGGGGGGTGTTTGAGTCATGGGGGCAGATCCCTTATTAACAGCTTGGTGCCATCCTCTTGATAATAAATTCTTACTCTATTAGTTTCTATAAAAGTTCCTTCTAGAGCTAGTTATTAAAAGTGAACTTAGCACCTTGCGCCTCTCTCTTGCTTCTTTTCTCTCGCCATATGATCAATATACAGGCTGGCTCTCCTTGGCCTTCTGCCATGAGTGGATGCATGTTGGGGACCTCGCTGGAAGTTAAGCAAGTGCCAGCACCATGCTTCTTGTACAGCCTGCAGAAATGTGAACTGAATATAAACCACTTTTCTTTATAGATTGCCCAGCCTCACATATTCCTTTATAGCAACACAAATGGATGGAGACAGTATATAAGGTATTTTGTGGCTTTTAAACTGTACCTCTTTGTATTATTTATGTTTAGTGATTTTCCTAGTGATTTTATAGTATGTCCTTAACTTTCGCAGTCTATTTAAAATAAATATTTTATTGCTTTTTGTAAGATGTAGAACCCTGCAACTACACAGGTTCACTTGCCCTCCTCTCCAGGCTGCTATTTTTATGCCATAAGTGTCATGTGTATCACATCACATACATCTAAATCCCTTAAGACAGTGTTATAACTTTTGCTTTAAAGTCATATGCATTATTTATAAATAAGAAGAAAAAGTAGTCTTTTCTATTTACTGCCAATGCTTACTAATTCTTTACTCTTCATTATTTCCTCAAGATCCAGGATTTTTCTTTTCCTATGAGGAGTTTTCTGGTAAAAAAAAATGAAATAAAATAATTGGAATACCTGACAGACAAATTCTAAAAGAGCTGTAACACTGATATAGGGCTTTATGTGATATCATTTCTCTCTCTAGCCTGAAGAAATTCCCTTAGTCATAGAATGGACAAATTTCTTAGGAGGGCTTTGTAGAAACTGGTACAACAAACAAATAACAGCACTTATTAAAAAATGGTAGGTTTATTACACAAGAATAATTACATATATTTTCATATATAAAACTCCAGAAAATTCAACAAATTTGGCTGTGTAATTGTTCTGTCAAATTATATCCTTGTAAAATGGAGGACAGACTCTAATTAATCCTCTGCACAAAAACTACATTAACCATTAAAAGAAAAGAGACTTTATTTGTTTATGAATTCTGAGGGGTTAGTGAGAATAACATGTCATTTAAATAGTGTTAATAAATGAAGGGATAGCAATGTATCAAGAAGAAAGAGACAGTGCTTATCTCATAAAACTTAAAACTATACTTAAAATTTTCCAGACAAATAATCACAATCAGTTTCTCTCATCAATTCAAATCTGGTTTTCTGCTGCTTCTTGAATATCCATGAGTCTGTTACTTGAAGTATCAATGAGTAGAAGCATGTGGTATAGTCCTTTCCATCAAGGCTCTGAGAACTTCCTTCTTTGTAGAAAGTCCAATTCATAGAACTTTTAGGAGAGACAAGGAAGAGAAAAATAAATTATCCATTGATGAGAAGATAGCCCAGGTCTCAAAAGGCTGTTTTATCTTGCAAAAGTGAGACAGACAAAAAACCAAAACAAACCCAATCAATCACAAACAAGTAAGATACCGTGAAAAAGATGATCTATCATTCCTCACTTGTCAGACAATAAATCTTGATCTTTACATGACAGAGATTATAGAATGGGCAGACAAGAAGGTTGTATTCCTCTTCATTGCTGTCACCAACTGGGAATGCAAACCAGAATCAGAACCAAAGTTGCACAAGGACTGGGAAAGGAAAGAAAGCCAGAGTCGGAAAAGCAAAGCAAACAGAAAAATAGCCTAAGAAGGGAAATTTTGATAACCACTGGAATCACTTGGGGAGTCAAGAAAAGACATATCTGGGTCTTCTTGGTGGAATTTCCAAAATTTGGTGGCATGCACTTCTTGGTGGAATTTTCAAAAACTGTCAAAATATAATTTTCAAATATTAAAACATGACATTATTGCAAATATAAAATGAGCACATTAAAGATATATTTAACTCAGTGAAGGAACCAGCAGGATGGTAAATTTGGTTTCCTATAATCTATTTAATAGCAATATACTTTCACTCTCACATATCACATAGTACCTTACACATAGTTGATGTTTATGTATAGTCAAGGTTATTAATTTTGAAAGTTACTGCTCACTTTTGACTACAGAATGTTATACTTCTAACATATCCCATTGTTACCTATGTTTCCACATACTTTTTATTCTTGACATCTTCAGATTTTTTAAAATTTATGTCCTTGCATTTCCAAGTCACTTTTTTGAAATTATTGACTTTCTGTTGATTTTACATTAAAATTGCAATTTTGATTTTCCCCGTAAATTATACAGAAAAATTCAGCTTCATGTCTGGATTGAGACCATTGTTTTCAAACTTAGAAGTTGAGACTCCTTTTGCGGGAAAGAAATCCTCATGAACCAACAATATTAACAAAATATTTATTATGGTATGATTTAAATGTTTACAAAGCTAACATTAGGTATAAATTTCTTAGGCTTATAGCTCCTATATAAATGTAAACCAAAAGTATTTTCAAATTTAATACAAAAAAACCACAGAGCCAATACCAGGGGACTTAAACTACTGATTTTATGTGATAGATGATGTCAATTTGTTAAAACTGAGTAATTTATTATGTTGGCCTGAGACATTAAAGGCTAAAGTGTGGAAGATTTAAGAGTTATAATCTCTAGATCAATAGTGTCCATTTTTTTTTTATTTTTCATTTTCAATTCATCTTGGTAAGAATTTAAAAGTTGTACACCCCACGGTATATGTGTATGAGCATATATGCATGTGTTAAAATGCACTTCCACATTAATAAATATTCACTCTAAAACATACAGGGAAAACAGAAATGAAAAAGGGATAACACAAAATTTAAATAGAACTTCTCATAATGTCTCTTCCGCACTCCATAAATAACCTTGTACTTTTTCTGAGATGTATGCCCTCGCTTTAAGGTCTGCCACTCCCGACTGACTCCATCATGAAATTTTCATGATGAACCATCTTCATCCAAGTGTGCCGTCTCCCACGTAGATCCTGTTATCCTCCAGTCCCCCCCTAGGGACTCATTCCAGTGTTAATTTCATAGTGGTCCTACTTTGCCGCAGCTGCCATGCTTATTATGACAGTTGTTGCGTTGGGTGGGAGTGATGTCAAAGGAGCAAGAAAGCATGTACTCTGGGAATGTGAGCCTGGGCAATGAACTGAGAAACAAATGTTTATATTTAAAAACTGTTTTTGTTTCCCTTTTACAACAGCATGGAAAGCCACTTAGCAGGTTAAGTCATGAGTGGTTACAATTAGTAGCATGTGGTTATAGAGCCTGTCCAGGTTTGATATGGGCTCTGGAAATTTTTGAAGGTCTTGCAGTTCCCTGAAATCTTCTCATTAGGCAACTGTTTTTCTACCTCTGTGTCATTTGGATAGCAGAGCAACATACTGATCTCAACAAAATGAAACAGTCAAAAACAACTCCCTTATTCCAAGTTCCAGTTCACAAACATTTCCTTTTTGTATGATAGATTTCCAATCTGTCATTTATATCTCCTTTTCCTATTAGAATCAGACTGGACAGGGCAATCTTAGATCATCTCACAGCAGTTTTCATTGTTGGACTTGGATGACTTTTTTCTATTTTATCATAATGTGCTTTTCACATTGTTTTACCAGTTAGTAACACAGAAAGTGAATAATTAACAATAATGTGTAAAATTTCCCTTCATCTTCATGGAAGAATAAACAAGAGGACTGAGAAATAAGATGTTCAGTTGAATCAATTGCTAGGGAAACATAACATTATGTGAAGAGAGTTTTAAATTTCATAATTCCTATTCTCATATCCATTTTCCCTACTCTCCTCACCAGGCTCTAATAACCCATCAGCATATATTGGTCAGAGCATGGGGATGTATATTTTGTAAAATTCTCCTAAGGTGATTCCAATAGTCCTCTCCTTAAATCCTGAAGTTTGACCATTAGAGTTTTTATATTTTTATTTTTAATTAATTTTTTTTTTGCTTTTTTAAATTTTATTGTGATAAGAACACTTAACATGAGCTTTACCCTCTTCACAGATTTTTAAGTGTACAAGAAAGTATTATTAACTATGGGCACTATGTGGTATGGCAGATCTCTAGAATGTATTCATCTTGCATAATCGAAACTTTATATCTATTTTGATGTTTGATTAGCAACTCTCTATTTTCTGCTTCCTAACCCTTGGCAACTAGCATTCTACTCTTTGCCTCTATAAGCTTCACTGTTTTAGACACCTCTGATAAATAGCATCATGCAATATTTGTCCTTCTATGACTGACTTATCTCACGTAGCATGATGTCCTCAAAATATATCCATGTTGTTGCATATTGCAAGATTTCCTTCTTCCTTAATGCTGAATAATATTCCATCGTGTGCATATGCCACGTTTTCTTTATTTTCATCTGTTAATGTGCATTTAGGTTGTTTCCATGTCTTGGCTATTGTAAATAGCAATGAACATGGGAGTGCAAATATCTCTTTGAGATCTTGATTTCAATTCTTTTGGGTAAATACTCTGAAGAAGGACTGCTGGATAATATAGTAGGTAGTTCTATTTTTAATCTGAGGAATGTTCATAATGCTTTCTATAGTAGCTGCACCATTCTGGAAAGTTTCTATATTGTTTCATTTGTTTGCTTGTGGTGACAGTTAGAAGGAAATAATTTTGAAGATTATTTTTCAAGGGAGATTGTGGTGGACTTTTTATTCTTTGCAAAAGAAATAGAAAATAATATGACTTGAATAGTTGGGAGATTGATATGGCAGAAGACCGCAATCAGTTCCTTGGGTACATTTCTTATTTATGAGTCTAGAAATGTCATTAGAATAGTTATTTCTGAATGCGTGTCTGTAAAACAAACACAAAAGAGGGCACAGACATATGATGTCTTGATTATTCTTGAATTATGGTGTAGGATGTCACCATGTCAGGAGAGGGGTGAGGTTTGAGGTCAAAATTATTTGGACTAAAATTGCAAGTGGCGTAAGTGTTTAAATTTAGGGAAGTGATAAATTAATTAGATTCTTACTGGTAATAAACCAAGACCTATGTTCTACTGTTAGAGTAGCCCTTGAATTTTGGACAAGTTACTTGTCCTCTCTAGTCTCTCGATTCCTCATCTGTAAAATAAATGGGCTGGACTAAGCATAACTTTCACGTGGTGTTATAGCTGAATTCTTCTTTGAATGAAATAGGGAAAGGAAACAACATGTCAAATAGGAAAAGAGGAGTCTGCTTTGGTTGAAGTAGGTTGCTAGGATCCCCCTGTCATTCATTCATTCATTCATTCATTCATTCATTCATTCATTCATTCAAGATGGAGTCTTGCTTTGTCACCAGGCTGGAGTGCAGTGGCAGCCATCTCAGCTCACTGCAAGCTCCACCTCCCAGGTTCAGGCCATTCTCCTGCCTCAGCCTCCCAAGTAGCTGGGACTATAGGTGTGCGCCACCATGCCCGGCTAATTTTTTGTGTTTTTAGTAGAGACTGGGGTTTCACCATGTTAGCCAGGGTGGTCTCGATTTTCTGACCTTGTGATCCGCCCCCCTCAGCCTCTCAAAGTGTTGGGATTACAGGCATGAGCCACCGCACCCGCTCCACCTTCTGTCTTTTATATTAGCTCCCAAGGCATCCTTAGAAAGAGAGCTTCCTTCATGCCATTCTGACATTACTGGTTTGTGGATCAGCATTTGAGAAGCTCTGGGTTCTTTTCAAGCTTCAAAATTCAATGAATGTATTGTATGTGAGTTGGGTGGTATAGTAAGTTTATTTTAGAGTGGATGCAAATTCCGCCATTTATTTGTGTTCACTAATTGAAAACTTTCCATAGAAGAGATGGTTTTACTCCTGTTTGAGTCTGATTCCCTTAATCTAGGTGCTCCCTTTTGCAGTACCCATTTCGTCAATTGTCTCCTGTCTTTCCTGGATCTCCTGATTTGCAATGGATTCTTTCACATGCTCAAACTTCTTTCACATTACCATTTTTTCATTTCTCTCTCTCTCTCTCTCTCTCATACCAAAGCAGACAAACAAAACAACGTCTCCATTCACACTTCATTCTCTTTGAATTACCACCCTAGTGATAAAAATAATCTATGTTTTCCTTCTCTGTTTCCTCACTATTCATGACCTGTTACAGTTTGGTTTCATTATTACCTGTACATGAAAGTTCTTTTACTAAATTTACCTCTTGTCAAATCTAATGAAAATTTTCAGTTTTTCTTTTACATAACACTTTAAGTCATTAAACTCTTTTGCATCACACATTTTAACCATAAATCTGTTCTTGTGATTTATTTACTGGTTTCCTTTATAGGCTCTTTTTTCTATGCCTGCTTTTGATATGTGCTGTTTCCCTTGTGCCCTTGGCATTTTTTTCTTTTCAAAAGCCCATTTTCATCCATGTCAAAGGATCTACTTGCCACTTATCTGTTGATAGTCTAAAAATCTGTACCTTCAGTTCAAGCTGTTCCCTAGATTTCAAGACTCATTAATCCAATATGGGTATAAAAAAAGGCATCTCAAACTCAAAAGGTCCATAATAGAATTCACATGGTTCCTGCACATACTGTGCCAGTTTTCAATTGATTGCTTCTCAACTCCAGTTCTTCTCTTTATTGCCTTCTCTGTGATAATGTTGACAGCTAGACCCTGTCAACATTTCTCCCTTGTCAGCTGGCATAATGTTAAGCTTTGTCAGTAGTGAGTATTGAAGGGCACTACAGGAAGGAGAGGTTTCTCTTCCTGGTTCATGCGCTCCTCTTTATAGGCTCCAGCAGCACACCATGGCCAGCAGCCAGCAGTGTATGACACTTACTCTGTGAGCCGCTTTCCTCAGCACCCCAAGAGTAGCTTTCCAGTGGTTTCTGCATCCCGGCACCTCTCATGTGTGGTTCCCTCCAGCATCCCAGTCATTGAAATCCTAATGTGTTCTGCTGGTCTGGGATGCTAGCAAAATACTTTATCATCACTGGGCCATGGCTGCCTTTCTGCGTCAAGGTCTGGAACTCAACTTTGGTGGGAGATAGAGGTCTCTTTCAGATTTGTTGCTTCTTCAGGTGTTTTGTCCAAGCCCCAGAGGTAGTGGCTGCTACTGATATCTACCATTTCTGTTGTCTTCAAAGTAGTAAGTTATCCATTATTTATGTGTTAACATTTCTCTGTTTAAAGTACTATGTGATTTCTGTCTCACCATTTGACCTAGACCCATATGCACACCTCCTTTTTCTATTCTTCATCACAGAGACTATAACTACCAGAACTCATTCTTACTCCAAATATCTAATCAATTCACAAGTCTTATTTACACATTCTTTTTAATACCTTTCTTATGCCTCTTCTCCACTTTATCCCTACTATCTTTGCCCTTGGTTATATCATAGTATCTTTTACTTGGGCTCTTACAGTAGACTCCTATCACTGTATTATAGGTAATTTTGATCAATATAATAAATATAATACTTGTGTAGTTGATCTCTTACATTAGTCTTATAAATTAGACCTTTCTGCAACTCTAGGGCATATTTTATATCAGATAAAAATGATTCTGCTTTGATTTTATGAAGACCTTTGAGTATACATCTAAATTGTTATGTAAGACTTACTCGTGACTGGTAAGCTTAGTTTAGAGGTCTGATAATGAGCTCTCAAGTCCATACTATTGTACCAATTTAATTTGCTTCATAGCACTATTGAACAGTGGTTAAGAATGGACTTTGAAGCTAGCCTGCCTACTTTTGAGTCCTGACTGTAGTATTTACCAGCCATATGACCTTAGCAAAATATTTAACTTCTTTGTACCTTAGTTTTCTTCTTTAACGTCGGTATAATAATATTCCTTAATTCACTAAATTGTTATGAGGATTAAAGTCAGAACATGTCTTGGCACTGAATAAATGTTAGCCGTTATTGTTATTGCATTGATTAAAGAATTAGAAACTATATTTTCTTCCAAAAATATATTTAATGCTCTTGTCACTTGTTTTTCAGTATTCTGTGATGATGATAATGGTGGTGGTGATGATGATGATGATGATGATGATAATATGGAATGCAATCATTAAGGCTCAAACATGATTCTTTTCTCATTTTGGCAATGGCCTATAAAGCCCTGAATCACAAGTAAGGGGAAACAGGGAGAGAGTGTGGGTAAGTTAATATGAACTGATCACAATTACAGGCAAACAAACTCAAAGGGCACAAAGGAGCAATCATGTGTACTGTTTTTGAATACAAAGGACTTCTTTTTTTTTTTGTCCTCAGAAACCACTGAATAGCCTGTTGATTTCTTCCTGGCCCCAAATCTTTGGGTAGTATACTTCTTTTAATGAACTTGATGTTTTTATTTTCTAATTTAGATGATACTTGTTTAAAGCATTCTACATTTCATCATTAAGAGCTCTTCTTTCAGCAAAAGCTTTCACGTTATTAGAAACACTTCTGGGCAATTAAGAAAGGAGACTACATGAACTTATTCACTTGACAGGGCCTTTATTTTTTTTTTTTGAAAAGTTAGCTAGAGCTATAATCATTTAATTACTTGATATTTGTCAAAAATTGCTGATTTTAGATATTTTAATGACTGACAGCAAAGCAGGCAGAAAACCAGCACAACATCTGCCCATATGGAAATTACTTATTTGAGACAGATCTTTACAACCAGCTCTTCTCATAAACCATTCCAGCACTGGAAAGAAAGTCTCTACAGAAGGGCTATAAAAAACCCCCAGGAACATCAAGGACAACTGGACTTGAAAAATTTGTTCATGACAAAGAGTACTGGAAAATGTCGGTGCCCTTTACTGTATTTAATGAAAGTATTTGGTTAAACTGTGATCTCAAGTATTAATTTCTACAGCCTGAAAATATTTGACTTTGTAGGATTTTCTCCTTTGTGTACTCTCAATCGTCTCCAAATGGTAAGGCTCTTGATTGGAGAAATTATGTGGCTCCAACATGTTACATTTCCAGATGGGCGTGAAGAAGAATTTTATGGAACATGATGGGTTCTAATTCGTCATAGGACAGATTTACCAATGAATAGCAAATGCAAAGCAGATTTTAAAAAAGCTGTTACCATTTTTCATTATTTACCTAGGAAATAGGTCTCCCCCAGGGTGGATAATCATTCCTTTTATAAACTGATACAAAAGACTAACTGAAAAATCCTAACTTGAGAATAAAAAAAGGAAAAAAAAATCTTACTTTCTGACCTCTGCTTAGTGTATTTTTCTCTCAGAATGAGAAATGTGTGTTATGTGATCTATATGTGTGTGCTTATGTAGGAATGGGTCTCAAACATTTCCATGTCAATGAGAAATACCCAGGAAGCTTGTTTAAAATTAAAGTTGTAGATCTCATCCTCAGAGTGCTGGTGTAAAGTTTGCAGATAATTCTGATGGAGGTGATCAGTAGACTACACTTTCAGAAAAACTACTTTATAAATTACGGAAAAACTGAATAATTTCAAATGAAAGAAGAGATCATCTGACTGTGTTGTGGAAACATGCCGGGTCCTAAAAATACAGAGATTATTCAGATACGTTCACAGGAGGGATAAAGTTTGAGCTGTGTGAGCATAGCTCATAGCACTGGTAGGAAAACAGGGCCCCTCCCAGTCTTCTGTGGAGTTATTTAGTAAAAACAGAATAGCTCCAGGGGCTCTCTTCACAGCTTTGCTAAGTAGTGCTCTTCAGCACCGCTCTTGCCTCTTCTCAATAGAGGTTGTGATTAAGTTGAAAGTTGTAGGCATTTTATGTGTATAATGCCACCCATGTTGAACTTGAATACAATTACCGTAGGTTAACTAATGCATTTACTTGATTTTGTTATCCATATTTTGAGTTAGTGCCTCATTATGCAAATTTATGCAAAATAAAACAAAATAATATTTTGAGCCAAGAACACTGTTCTTCTTTTAGAAAGAGTTAATAGAGTAAATTAAATCAAGTTCAAGAGAATGAACATCAGAGAAACACATGAGTGTCACATCTGCTGTCATTCTGGGGAAGCTCTTCTCAGGACTCTCTTTAGAGCCATCTCAGGGGCACTTGGTATGGAAACACAACCTGCAAATGCAAAGGAGTACTCTATGCCTTCCTCAAAGTTCAAAAGGCATGCAGAGGCAAGGAATGAAGATTTTTCTGTTGGCTGAGGATCAACATCTTGATGTTTTGGACTTACTCTAAAAATTAAAGACAGGAAGAAAAAGAATTGATGAGCAAGTTTTCATAGTCTGGTGAACAACTTCGCAGAAAAATTTACAGCTCCATTCCTGTGTTTGGGAAAAACAGATCATCATTTTCTCTGCAATTTACTATCAATATTATGTTTTTATATTTTTTATTTGAAGAAAGATCCTTTGAGTCTTAGTCTTTTTATTTCAAGTAATGTAAATTTCCAATTTAAGCTCACTCTTCCTAAAATATGTTAACTTGACTCAAAATAGTTCTTAGTAGATGAGCTTATTCCCCAGTATAATATCAGTCATTTACTTATTATTCCCCAGTATAATATCAGTCATTTACATGCAGTATTTGTGTCCACTTATTAGTCAACCAGTGCTAATTTATTGGACATTTACTCTAGCCCTAATTTTGTGACTGTCACAAACGATTTAAGTATTTGTCCTTTTCAGCTAATCTACACTTAGTTGAGCAGAAATGTCATGAAACATAAAAAGTAACTAATAATTCACTAAAGAAAATGCTAAGTGCCAAATGCGTGATGCAAATAAAAAATAAGCACAGTTGCTGAGAACACAGGAGGAGGACAAGCAAGCTCTGGGAGTAGCTGGGAATGTGCAACAGAGCAGCAGAAAGCTTGGGCATCACTTTAAAGGATGACTGGAATTCTATACGTGGAAACAAGTTTGTGGGGGAAGACGGGGGATGGAAGATCTTTGAGATGGGCAAAACAATATGAGAAGACTGAAATTTTATAATGACTCAAAAAGATTAGAGATGAAAACTTAGAGTTGGGGAGAATGAGGTAGGGAAAGACTGAGAATAACTGAATATTACGTGAATGAGTTTGAAATGTATTCTATAATAAATGTGAAGATTCCAAGATTTTCCAAACAGGGAAGTGATCTGAGTATGCTTGTCATTTGTGTAGTATTAAGAAAAACAGGAAGTCAGGTATTAATCTGGCAATCATGTGCAGGTTGCATTTGACCATGACCACTGGTGTTAATTACTCTTCAGTGTGTTTCCATAGCTCTATAAACACACACCTTTTGTGGTATACCATAAAACAGTTACTTTATCATATACAATAAATATTTAGAGTGCTTACTATGTCCCAGGAGCTCTTCTAGGTACTGTTATTGCAGTGGTGAGTAGATAAACAGTCTCAGTCCTAATTAAACTTACATTTTAACAGGAGAGACAGACCAGAATAAAATAAAATCACTCTACAAGATACAGCGTTGACTCAGATAGTGATGTGTTATGAAGAAAATATAGAAAATTTGGAGCTAGAGAATGACAGATTGAAAAAGACTAGATGAGAGTAATCAGGGAAGGTCTCTTTGAGAAGGTGGTGTTTTTTGTACACCTAAAAAAGGAGAAAGAAGGAAGATATTAGAAGAGCTGGAGGTCAGGTATTCCAGGCTTTAGATTTTATTCTATGTGTGACAAGAAGCAATTGTGAAGTTTGATTTCATGTATTTATTGATTTTTTTAGCAGAGGAGTGATATAAACAGATTTATGTTGTAAACATGATCCTTGATGCAGGCCTTCTTCCTGGTTTGCAGATGGCCTCTTCTTGCTGTATCTTTACATGATGGAGAGATGGGGGGAATGGAGAGAGAGAGAGTGACAGAGGGGAGAGAGAGAGAGATTGAGTTGAGCTCTGTTCTCTCTTACTTTTGCAATAATGGCACTAAGGACACTAATCCCATCATGGCAGCCTCACTTTCATGACCTCATATAAATGTAATGACCTCCCAAAGACCCCACCCCTAATACCATCTGATATGGTTTGGCTGTGTCTCCACCAAATCTCATCTTGAATTATAGCTCCCATAATTCCCACGTCATGGGAGAGATCCAGTTGGAGGTAATTGAATCACGAGAGCGGGTATTTCTGTGCCATTCTTGTGATAGTGCATAAGTCTCATGATATCTGATGGTTTTATAAAGGCGAGTTTCCCTACACAAGCTCTCTTGCCTGCCGTCGTGTAAGACATGACTTTGCTCCTCCTTTCCCTTCTGCCATGATTGTGAAGCCTCCCCAACCATGTGGAATTGTGAGTCAATTAAACCTCTTTCCTTTATAAATTACCCAGTCTTGGGTATGTCTTTATTAGCAGCATGGGAACAGACTAATACACCATCAGAAAGCTCAAATGTAAGTCTTTGATATATAAATTTGAGGGTGGGGAGCATAAACATTCAATTCATAGCAATCTACCATGAGAAGAAAGTAGCAATGCTGCTGTCACTCAAAATGCCATGGCTGTTAGAATCCTGCTTTTATTGAAACAAAATAAATCTTGAGTCTGTGTGAAGGTTCCTCACACCATTTATTTAATGTGAGCATCATTATTCATGTTCCTGCATTATCCTCTGTAGTTTGGGTGAATACTCGTTTCCAATTACCCTTTGAAGTTACTGTGCTTTGTTGGTGATAATCACAAATGCAAGTCTTGCCCAGAGGATGCAGGTAAATGTTAACAATAATTCATTTTCTGGTCATTTTAAATTTACTTTTTAGAATTTTATAATGTAAATGTAAAATACCATATCTTCCAACTATGTCTTCTCTTCAGCTCTTTTAGGTTGTAATCATACATTCCTCAAATGTAATCTTTTTCAGTGTTGACCCCATCACTGCCTTCTGTATGCCACCACCAATGGGGAGGAGCGAAAAGGACCACTAGCAAAGTAAGAATAGTTCTCTTTACATCAGGAACCTCTCTCCCTCATTCACTATGGCTTCAGGCTGACTTGGGAGAACATGGCCTTGCCACATTGCTCAGAGGCAAGGACATCAATCAGAAGGGCCTGTTTAAGTATTGCAGAGCAAGGATCTTGAAATCCTTCGGAGGAGATACATGTAGATACCTCTAGAGGAATGTTGAGACTACAGAAGGAGTGGGGGACCACCCTGGGGCCAGCAGTAGACGAGATGGTCAATGAATTAAGAACATTTGCCACTACTGCTACCCCTGCCATGCTCCAGTGCGTTAGACCAGAGACATCATCATAGTCAGAAGATGGACAGGCAGGAGACTACGCATGGGCCCTATATGAGGCTCAAGCCCAATGGATTTATAAGCCAAGCTCAAAGGTGGGAGAGGTGGTGTGATAAGCAGTGTCTAGGATGGTCCTCATTGATCCCCATCTCCTGATATTCACGTTCTTGAGTAATCACCTTTCCTTGAGTGTGGGCTGGACTCACTACTTGCTTCTAATGAATAGAATATGATAGAAGTAATAATGTATCACCCCTGAGATTAGGGTACACAGAGACTGTAGCTTCTGTCTTGAGCATTCTCTCAAAATTTTTAGCTGAGAATAACTAAAAATAGCTGTTGTGAGGCAGCCCAGTGGCATAGCCCCTGTGCGAGGAGGAAGTCCTGCCAGCAGCCCTCTGGGTGAGCTTGGACGCAGATCCATCAGCCCCTGGAATCTTCAGAGGACTGTAACTTCATGGAGACCTTGAGCCAGGGACACTCAGTTAAGCTGTTCTCAGACTCCTAAATCACAGAAACAAAGATAATAGATGTCTATTGTTTTATGTCTGTAGATTGGGGGTAATTTGTTATGCAGGAATAAATAACTAATGCAAGTGGAGATAAAACTCACTGTATAGATAGTGTTCAAAATTCTGGAGCTAGATGAGATATCTAGAGGAAGTGTGTCATTAGAGAAGAAGACCAATGATAGAACCTGGAGGCACCAAGGTCAGAACGGGAGGAGGGACTAACAGAGAGGAGTATGAAAAAGTGATCAGTGAGGTTCAGGAAAAACCAGGGAAGGAGGGGGTCCTCAAAGTCCAATGAAGAATATGATTTTAGAAGGGAAGATTTTTTTTTTTAAGTAGGCTGAATAAGATGAAAATTGAGAGTTGCTTATTTACTTGGTAAAATGGAGACCGTTAAAAACCATGATAAAAGAAATTTCAGTAGAGTGATGGAGATAAAATCTGATAAAAGTGGATTAAAAAGAGAACAAAAGGTGAGGAAGTGGAGAGAGTTCATATGAGCAATATATTCAAGGAGTTTTGCTACAATAAAAATTATAAAAATGGTGTAGCAGCTGGAATGGCACATGAAATAAAGGAAAGTAATTTAAATATGGGACATATTACAGCATGTTTGAATTAATGGGAAGGAGTTAGTAGAAAGGAATGATTGACGTAGGAGAACAGGGAAATAGGTTAGTTTCACAAGCTATTGTTTCAGCTACTGTAGGCAGGAGAGAATGGCATCCTGTGTACAAGTGGATGTAGAGGGGAGCGCTTATTGTTTGTCTAGTTTTACAAGAGACAAGTCAGATTATAGGCAGAGATGCAAGTGACTGGTATAAACAAGTTTCGGGAAATGGTGTAATTTTTCTTTTGATCCCTGTTATTTTCTCATTGAAATAAGGGAGATGGATGAGGAGGAGCTGTTGGATGTTTTAAGAGAAGGAAGGTATTAGATAGGTTGTTGAGGGGAAGAACAAGCTATGAGAAAAAGGTAATTGTGTTGCTGAGATTTATAATAAAAAATGTAACGTCAGGTGAGTCTGCATGATTATGATGGTGCTAATAAGATTCTGTTTGCGGCCGGATATGGTAGCTTATGCCTGTAATCCCAGCACTTTGGGAGGCCGAGGTGGGAGGATCACAAGGTCAGGAGATCGAGACCATCCTGGCCAATAGAGTGAAACCCCATCTCGACTAAAATACAAAATATTAGCCAGGCATGGTGGCGCATGCCTGTAGTCCCAGCTACTCAGGAGGCTGAGGAAGGAGAATCACTTGAACCCGGGAGGTAGAGGTTGCAGTGAGCCAAGATCACGCCACTGCACTCCAGTCTGGTGACAGAGCAAGACTCTGTCTCAAAAAAAAAAAAAAAAAAAAAAAAGATTGTGTTTGTGTTGTTTTCCTCCAGCTCTACTCTGATGTAGCTGTGGATGAAGAGGGGAGTAGTTAACCAGGGTTTGGGTTTTGCTCTGGGAACGTGGCACAGGAAGAAACAAAGGATCAGAAGGTGTTTGTGAACTGTGATCATAATGATGTATCACGGCATCTAAGCTGAGTAAATAAGGAAAGAAGGGAATGCAGGAATGGGGTGATGGACAGGAAATAAATAATGAGATCATCAATTGGAGGTCAGTATGGGGTTTGCATGCTGGCAACTTCCTCCACTGTCTTCTTTCCTTATAGAATCTCTCCATCCCTTGGTCACAGGCTTGCAGCACTCTGGCCATAGGAAACTATCTGCCACCTCCTCAGATAGATCAGGCTGTTACGTACATGCACTTGTATTTTTGCGTATGCTTTCCTCTTAGTTTAGAACACTTCATTTCTTTATCAGACTGTTCTTTCTTGACTCTAACAATCACTTCCTCCATGATATGCCTCTAGCAATGATCACAGTGTCCTGTAGTTATATTTTATGTACTTTAGTCAGTTTCCCTAATTAAAAAGTGAGTCTTGTGAGAGCGGAGACCATATATTATTCATGTTTGTATTCCCAGCACAGGGCTTGGTCTACATGAAATAAATGGCCTATGTTCCTAAGTTTTTCTGGCAAAAAAGAATGTTTTGGCAGAACTGCAATAAAGCAAACAGATGAGGAGCCTCCTCTCACAGAATATTTTATTTCCACTCTCACGTCCCCCATTATAATATTCAAGAGGCATATGCTTTTTGAGAGTAAATATATTTTAATAGTACTTTTATGTAGTTTCCTTATTTATTTCTTAATTTTTATATCAGCTTCATTTATAAACAGTAACAAAGTAGAAATAAAAGTAGGATCCTTTAGCTAGATCCACAGCAATTCTCTCTGTATATAGAGAAGACAGCAACTCCTCAGTGACATCTACTTTGTTTTTTGTGGACAGGTAGGTGAGTCAGTAAGAACATGCGTAATAACGACAAGGTCACAGGTTAAATTTCGTGAGAAGCATATTGTCTTTCATATTTATCTATCCAAATTTGTACGTAATGTTGCGGAAATGTGAATGAATTACTCTAACTCTACCAGCTCTTCTGCAAGAACCCCTCAGTTGATGAAGTGGAAACACAGATAGCGATTGCATAGATAACATGAAAGAGCATTCACTTGGCAACTTTGATTAATTAAGAGTTAATTCAGAATAGCATATAAAGATGAGCCGTAGAGATTACCAGGCTAAAGTCTTGTGGAGCAAAGAGAGAGGAAAAAAAGAGACAAGTAATTAAATGTAACATATAACCATGTTTATAATGAAAATATAGGTCAAAGCTCACTAGAGCAAATATTTATTATGACACTTTCTGCCCAAAGGAAAAAAATTGTAAACCCTAGTTTAGGATCCATTTTTAAGCATGATTACAATGCAAAACAAAATTACAGTATAACCAACTAACATTTGCAATTCCGTAGGGCTTATTGTCATATTTATAAAATAGAAACAGGGAGTTCTGATAGGTGCTATTATCATTTTGTCATTTAATGACATGAGAGAAATTAGCCTAAAGTTGAACAAAGGACATGAAAATCAGAAATATTATTTTATATTGCTCCAAATTGACATTGGTGTCAGAGGAATAAAAAAGAAAATATTAGTGTTGGTGATAAAAAATGTTATGTGGTAGAATAAAAGGATATTCTTCCATAGAATAGACATATTTTATTCTTTTTAAGGATAGAGAAGACATTTAATTATTATGCTTATCGCTTATTATTGAAACAAACCAGGTGTGACACCTTTCTTTAAGTGCAGATTCATTAATTAAAAATTATTACTAATTATATCCTCTACTATGCCAAGAAAAATCTTGGTCACACTAGGGACAATGCTTAAAAATTTAGAAAGTGGCTACATTTGTAGAGGTGTAATTTACTATTAAATTTTATCAAAGTAGATAATATTTTGATGACAGTAGAAAATGTTTTTATTACAACGTACATAAGGATGTCCTTAAGCTTATCCAATTTTGCACTTTTGAGTGAGTGCACTAAAATTTCTTCTGCAAGGCACTGAATGAAATTTCAGTCACGAAAGGGTTAAAAACATTGGTTAGAATTGAAGTACATTCTATTTTCTAGAATTCACATGAATAGTTCAGAAATGCTATCACAGCACATTAAATGTTATTATACTGATTATTTATCACATGGTTAATTATGCCTAATGCAGAGTGAGAGTTTACTGCAACTGATTATAATTAGATGTGTTTGGCTGCAGTTAGAATTCATAATGGTGCAAGGTTTATATTTTCGCTTGATGTGTGAAAGGGAAAGGCTTTGGTAATGAATTTATAGCAATAATTAGGTCATAGATTTACTGCTAAATGCATTACAGTTAAGCATTTCTATATATACATATGTCTCAGGACTGAATGCATATGCACATACTTATCTGTGAAACATAACCAAAGACACATTAAATTGCTGAAACAAATTGGTTTTCTTTTGCTATCTGGTTTTTATGTCATTGTTTCAAAGGCTCTTTGAGATCACTGAATTGACAGGTGTGACTAGAAGTCTTTGTATGTATATTCAATAGTGCAAGACCCATTGAAATTGCTGTAATAAGTGAATACCAAATTCAGTTACCTATTTTCATTCGTCTGGGTATCTATGCAAGTAAAGCCTATAAGCTGGGAAGGATTACAGAATAGTGCATCTAAAATTTCCTTGCACAGCACAATAAATGCCTTCAATAGGATGTCAGCATACCTCTTGTCCTTGCATTTTCTGTAGTCAGTTTTAATAAGTTCTTTCAAAATTAAATTTCTCAGGTTGGCAATTGTGAATATGACTATTTCTATTTTACTTTTATCCTCTTATGTGCAGGGAGCAAACTCACCTCAGAAGTCACATCAGAAAGTACATTTGGAATTTTTATTTTTGAAGTACACAATTCAAATTTAATTTTTAAATTTTATATATTTTAGTAATAAAATACATTTCGTATATTTAAATGTTGTCACAGAATTTTGTTGTCTATCCTGTTTAGTATTTTGATAATTGCCTGAAAGTTGGGAAGAAGAGCTAATATTTCAAATGGCAAAATAAAAATTCAGACATCTGCTTCCCGCCGTGCCCTGTGGCTGACCGGGGCAGCCGGGAAGTGTGTGGGGCGGTGTTACCCAGCAGCTCCCGGGGCATCACTCGGGTCTGCTCTACACTGTTGCCGCCACTGCTGTGGTCGCTGGTCGGCCAAGGGACCGCGCTACTGCTTGCCCGCGGTGTGAGCAGAATTCGATGTGTACCGCCACCGTGAAGATGGAGGGGCCTTTGTCCATGTTCGGGGACTGCAAAACTGGGGAGGCAATCCGCTCTCAGAATGTTATGGCTGCAGCTTTGATTGCCAATATTGTAAAAAGTTCTCTTGGTCCAGTTGGCCTGGATAAAATGTTGGTGGACGATATTGGTGACGTAACCATTACCAACGATGGTGCAACCATCCTGAAGTTACTGGACGTAGAACATCCTGCAGCTAACGTTCTTTGTGAGCTGGCTGATCTGCAAGACAAAGAAGTTAGAGATGGAACTACCTCAGTGGTTATTATTGCAGCAGAACTCCTAAAAAATGCAGATGAATTAGTCAAACAGAAAATTCATCCTACATCAGTTATTAGTGGCTATTAACTTGCTTGCAAGGAAGCAGTGCGTTATATCAATGAAAATCTAATTGTTGACAAAGATGAACTGGGAAGAGATTGCCTGATTAATGCTGCTAAGACATTCATATCTTCCAAAATCATTGGAATAAATGGTGATTTCTTTGCTAACACGGTAGTAGATGCTGTACTTGCTATTAAATACACAGATACAAGAGGCCAGCCACAGTATCCAGTGAATTCTGTTAATATTTCGAAAGCCCGCCATTGGAGAAGTCAAACGGAGAGTATGCACATCAGTGGCCATGCCCTCAACTGTATGGTGGGATCCCAAGGCATGCCCAAGAGAATCATAAATGCAAAAGTTGCTTGCCTTGACTTTAGCCTGCCAAAAACCAAAAAACCAGAAAAAACAAAAAAACAAAAATGAAGCTTGGTGTTCAGTGGTCGTTACAGACCCTGGAAAACTGAACCAAATTAGACAAAGACAATCGGATATCGCCAAGGAGAGAATTCAGAAGATCCTGGCAACTGGTGCCAACGTTATTTTAACCACTGGTGGAATTGATGATATGTGTCTGAAGTACTTTGTGGAGGCTGGTGCTATGGCAGTTAGAAGAGTTTTAAAGGCATTGCTCAAGCTTCTGGAGCACTATTCTGTCAATCCTGGCCAATTTGGAAGGTGAAGAAACTTTTGAAGCTGCAGTGTTGGGACAGGCAGAAGAAGTGGTATAGGAGAGAATTTGTGACGATGAGCTGATCTTAAAAACACTAAGGCTCGTACATCTGCATCGATTATCTTACGTGGGGCAAATGATTTCATGTGTGATGAGATGGAGCACTCTTCACATGATGCACTTTGTATAGCGAAGAGAGTTTTCAAGTCAAAATCCGTGGTTCCAGGCGGGGGTGCTGTAGAAGCAGCCCTTTCCATAGATCTTGAAAACTATGCAACCAGCATGGGGCCTCAGGAACAGCTTGCTGTTGCAGAGTTTGCAGATCACTTCTTGTTGTTCCTAATACACTGGCAGTTAATGCTGCCCAGGACTCCACAGATCTGGTCGCCAAATTAAGAGCTTTTCGTAATGAGGCTCCGGTTAATCCAGAACGTAAAAATCTAAAATGGATTGGTCTTGATTTGAGCAATGGTAAACGCGGAGACAACAAACAAGCAGGGGTGTTTGAACCAACCATAGTTAAAGTTAAGAGTTTGAAATTTGCGACAGAAGCTGCAATTATCATTCTTTGAACTGGTGATCTTATTAAATTACATCCAGAAAGTAAAGATGATAAACATGGAGGTTATGAAGATTCCATTCACTCTGGAGCCCTTAATGACTGATCTGATGTCTGTTTGTTTATAACAATGTTAAATGCAAGTGTCTTGTACCTTGAGTTGAGTATCACACATTAAAGTACAACAAGCTGTAAAAAAAAAAAAAAAATTTCAGACATCTGTATTAACAAACCTACACATGTGCCCCTGAACCTAAAATAAAAGTTAAAAAAAGAATTCATACATCTTACTAGGCAGAAGTCAATTCTTTGTAATATAATAAGAATATGTGTAAAGTCCATCAGTTAGTTCAAAATTAACAGGCAGATGATGAAGAAGTCTTAACTTTGCAGCAAAATGTCAAAAATGCGTTTGGGTTTTAGTGAAGCACAGGCTTAAGAGTAGCCAAATGGTGCTTAAAAAGTTAAAACTAAGAGAACTGCGCTTAGGTTAAGAATGGTTAATGAGATTCCTGGGTCTAAGGTATTTGCGTCATGTCTCCTGGTCTGTGTTAGGGTCTAGGTGCTGCAGGGGCATTCCTAATTTGGAGTTCATCACGGTGAGATGACGGGAGAGGAGGTAGAAGGGTTCCCAGGGTGGCTGAAGTCAACCTGGGTAGATGCGGAAGAAATGGATAAGACCTGACCTCCAAGGGAGAATTGAGGTCACTGCACATGCTCAATCTGGAGAAGAAAAGACATCATGGAGACTCAACTGTGTGCCAAAAATTAAACACTATCATTCAGAAGTGGAAATAAGTTTATTTTTCAGTGTTCTGGAGCAACTAGAAGTCCAAGTGATGAGAATATTTATATTATTTCAGTAAAAGAAACTTTCCTAACAGAAACAGGAACCAGCACTGGGACTGCTCATCTCACAGTGAGTCCCTGGACATCTGAAGTGTGCAGATGGGAGCCAATGCCCAGCTCTTTCAGGCATAACATGTGGAGGAGAGTCTTTATGACATGGGAGCTTGGCTCTGGTGACCTCCCAAGTCCCTAACTTCTTTATGGTTCTTTAGGTTATCTGGACATTTTAGGGGGCATATTTTGTTATTGTGTTCAACAACACATAAACGCATCTGAGGTTAATAAGTATTCCATCTGGGAAAAGAGAAACAGAATTGTGAACTACTCAAGGCCAAAACGTATATAACAAATGGTGGAGTTTTTAACTTGAGATTCCTTTTTTCAGTCCTGTGTACAATGAATATTTCTGCTGGTGACTACTTTCAGTTGCAACATTATAATTCACAGAATTGAGTAGGAATTACAAAATATAGAAAAAGAAAGAAAACCCAAAACTGTTAGAATCCACATGAATTTTAATGATTTATTAGCATATGCACAAAGCGTGAATGTTAAATATGGCAAATTGATTGATTTGAGGCAAACTTCCAAAGGGAAAAATTGCTACATACTCTCTCTCTCTTTCAGTTAACATCTGCCATGTAGTGGAGGTTCCAGAGAAAAAGTGAGAGAAGCTGAGTCTGCACCCTCATCATGGAGGAAATGAACTCCTTTAGGACCAAGAACAGAGGACAGAGGAAGGACTCCAACATGATGGGCACCAAGGAGTTTTGGTCCTTCTGAGAACGAGGAGGTAAAGTGAATCCGTGTGGTCCTTGGAATTGTTGGTGGTAGTGGGGTGTTGGAACTAGGAAGGATCACCCTTGGAGCCTGAGAACATGTAGAGGAGAGAAGCAACAAAAACCCCATGTCCAAGAGAATGTCAGGGAAGGGTTACCTGCTGAGGAAGTGGTAGTAGGTAAAGCTTGCTTCGCAGAACTAGCCATAAGAACATTTATTGAGGGAGGTATCAGCAGATTGAGCCCCTCAGGCCTAAGCTGTTATCTGATGGTGTTTCTGGGTACTGATATCAGAGTTAAAGAACATTTGTGAGTCTCCAGCTTTTTCATAATCTGTGGGGAAGCCGAGAACTCTAAGGGGAGAGGGAGGAGCAGAGCTGTCTGGCAATGGATGGTTCACTAACGGCTTGCAGGTAGCAGAGAGAGAGAGAGTGTGTGTATGTGTGTTCAGAGACACTTTTCCACCCTTTAGGACAATTGCTTAAGGAGTACCTGTAAGGAGGGAAACTGAGTCTTTAAAATGTTTTCTCCTTTTACTGCTAAATCCAGAAGCAGACTGAGTCAGAGTGCAATGTTTCAGCATTTTCTTGTTGCTTTTTTTTTTTTTTTATTATACTTTAAGTTCTAGGGTACATGTGCATAACGTGCAGGTTTGTTACATATGTATACATGTGCCGTGTTGGTGTGCTGCACCCATCAACTCGTCAGCACCCATCAATTCATCATTTATATCAGGTATAACTCCCCAATGCGGAACGGTCCCTTCCACCTTGGCAGAAAGGAGAGCTGTTGATCTGCCGTTGCTCTGTAATAACCATCTAGGGTTCCAAGCTGGCCCAAACCGAGCTTCGGCTTAATGAATTATGGAGGCAACATACATTTTAAATAAAGCCCCGCCAAGGAGAACTGCAAAAAAGAGAAAAAAAAAGAACCTGTAGGAAGACTGCATGGTGTGGCTCATGCCAGTAATCTCAGCAATTTGGGAGGCCAAGGTGAGAAGATCACTTGAGCTGAGCAGGTTGAGGCTGCCCTGAGCCCTGTTCATGTCACTGCGCTTTCAGCCTGGGTGACAGAGCGAGAACTTGTCTCAAAAAAGACAAAAAGAGTACCTGTAAGGAAAACAAACAAGCAAACATAAAAGCAGTAGAGCAAGTGCTGTTGTTTAAAAGCATTCCCAGCACCATTAACATCTGGGTACCTCCATTAGCATTTCCTTTTCTTTTTATTCCCCATATCTAGGCCTTATCACAAGCCTGTTATGTATCCATCCCTCTGCCACTCTCTGACGTAGGTTGCACCATCTCTTGACTGGATCAGTCACAGCATTCTAATTACCCTCTTTACCTACTCTCTACCCTGTAGCCAAAGCTATCTTTTTAAAAAGCAAAACAGATTATATCATCCTCATACGTGATGTGCTTCAGTGGCTTCATTTTTCCTCTGAGGGTAAAGACTAAAGTCATTACCGTGGCCTTTGAGACCTGATGTGATTTGGGCTCCACTCATCTTTCATGAGTAGTGCCCTCTCTCTCTTCTTTATTCTTTGTCTACTGCAATGTGTGGAATAACTGCTGTAAGAACAGCACAGATGAAACTCCACTAGAGGACATGGAGTGACTTGGAAACAGGAAAAAGGCCTTACTATCAGTGTGAAGATATAAAATAAGAGAGATCATGAGAAAATATATCTGAGGCTTAAAGGAAGAGAAAGGTCCAGTATTTCAACTGCAACCGGGAAACAAAGGATTCCTCCAGGGTTAAGGCCTGGTTTGGATACCAGCTGCCATTTCCCATTACAGACTGAAAATTTTGCAAGAGCCTATCTATTCCTAAGGTTCATGACACTCCTCTCTGGTCTTCATGATAGTCTGTAGAGTAAAGGGCTGATCACAGCTAAAGTCCAAACTCCTTTATGAATTTTCATCACAGTTAGATTTCCAGAAACTGCCTGCTCACAGTAGCTTTTAGGTATATGATAGCAGAGCCAGCAATTCAGTATTCTTTATGGAGAGTTGGAGGTGAACCAGCATAATTCAACTGAAATTAGAGAGTGTAGGGGTTAGGGGTATCTCCCAAAGGATAAGTGGGTGAATTGATGTATTAATTATTAATATTAATTAATAGGTGCTATAATAAGTGAATGCTGATGGTTCAGTGGCTTGATGGAATATGTTTCTTGCTCACATAAAATGAAGATCGAGTGTTTGTGGATGGCATTCCAGGCAGTGATTCAGCAACTCGAGCTTATTCCATCCTGTCAATCTTCCATCTCCTGCAAACATTAGAGTCCTGTAATTTCACTGAGCAGATGGGGAAAGAATGATGAGGAAGGCACAACTGCACTTTATGTACTTCAGCCTAGAAGTGACTCACTCTGGCTCATGTTCCATTGGTGAGAACGGGTCACATGGCTCTATCCTAAATGAAAGTTGGGTAGCTACTTTCCAGAACAACACCACGGAAGAAGAATATGTCTTTGGTAGAGAGCTGGTAATCTCTGCAACAGAGAGTGAAAGAAAAATCATATTTCGTCTGTTGATTTCTACCCATATTATTATTGTTGTTTTAATGTTAAGTTCAGGGGTACATACGCAGGTTTGTTACATGGGTAAACTTGTGTCATGGGGGTGTGTTGTACAGATTATTTCATCACCCAGGTATTAAGCCTACTTATTTTTCCCGATCCTCTCCCTCCTTCCACCTTCCCCCTGTCTGATAGGCTCCGGTGTGTGTTGTTCCCCTCTATGTGTCCATGTGTTCTCATCAGTTAGCGCTCACTTATAAGTCAGAACATGCAGCCTTTGGCTTTCTGTTCCTGCATTAGTTTACTAAGGATAATGCCTCCAGCTCCCTCTATGTCCCTGCAAAGGACATGATCTTGTTTTTCTTTCTTTTTTTTTAACCTACCCATTATTATGTATTAATTTTTCTTCCCTTAGCAATAATCACTAAGTTAAATTATTTATAATTTGTTGACTGAATCTAAAAACAGTGGGAATCTCTCAGGAGAGGAGAAAGGCTGGTAGGATTTCCCGTTGTGAGAAAGTTTGCTCCATACAGTTTTTGTCTACAGGATGAATGAGCATTCTTTCTCTCACTGTGGTGGTGGTAGGGTATGTGAAATTCTTGTTTGTTTGAGTGAGGTCTGCCTTGTACTCCACTTTGACTCATGTCCAATGACTTAACGGCATTTTATATTGATCACACACATAGTTGAGGGGCTTGGTGGAGATACTGTTTCCTAGCATGAATTTTTGTGTGCGAGTATTATATAGTAAGAAGTAATGTTGTTCAGTATATACATTTTCTTTGCAACATGGAATAAGACAATGAGGTTTTTTTTTTTTTTTTTTTTTTTTTTTTTTTCTGTAATCCACTCACAATGGACAGAAAGAGTATTAACTACAATGTTTGAGGTTGAAGAGTAAGGTAAGAGTACATGGGGGGAAATGACCTATTCTGCCCAGTAAGAATACTTAGTATTGTCTGCTAATGCAGAGGGCTGGGCCAGAGAAGGTGAATCTATGTTCATATACAAGGTTAACACACTATGGTTGGGTGCAGAGTCTGAAAGAGATCCTCTGATTTTGTTGTTTTATGCTCTGCTATATCTAAGTAGGTAGATAACAACTTTAAGAAAACTCCTTCTTCCTTTACTAATGCCAAGGAGGATCAGCTCAAGAGCTATTTGTATGTCTTTCTTTCTCTGATGTTCTTCATGTTTGAATATTGGAAGGACAAAGAAAAAATTCATTTGCTTAAGAAAAGCAAATAGACTGGGCACAGTGGCTCACACCTATAATCCCAGAACTTTGGGAGGCAGAGGCAGGCAAATTGCCTGAGGTCAGGAGTTCGAGACCAGCCTGGCCAACATAGTGAAACCTCATCTCTACTAAAATACAAAAATTAGCTGGATATGCTGGTGGGTGCCTGTAATCTCAGCTACTTGGGAGGCATAGGCAGGAGAATCGCCTGAACCCGGGAAGTAGAGGTTGCAGTGCACTGAGATTGTGCCACTGCACTCCAGCCTAGGTGACAGTGCAAGACCCTGTCTCAAAAAAAAAAAAAAAAAAAAAAAGAAAAGCACATAAATGTTCTATGACTCTAATGGTTGGAGGTGGGGGAGACAGAGCAGAGTATCTGCTATGAGGGAAAGTTAAGTAATATGAATTCATCAATTGAAATTTTATCCAAGTCCCAAGGACTTATCTAGGGTGGCATTTTAGTAACCGGTGCTGACTTAAATAATGTTTTTCTGAGATATTTTACCCAGATTAGAACAGGTGAAAGATCTTGGCCTACTATTAGGATTCACTTTCACAGTTAGAGTGGTGGTGTATATTTACAATGAAATACATGGGTGGACAGAGCAAAGGATTATCCCTGAGATGTAGAATAGGAAGATTAAGGCTGTGACATCAAGATGATTCCACTACATACAAAGCCTGCATTTCTTTAGATACCAGGAATATCTGCCAAGGGAAGGCCATCAGAGAGTTCCATGCATCGAGGGTTCTATTATCTGTCAGAACACAGATCTAGACCTAAGCAGTGGGCATTACTAGAAGGCACAATTTTCTAAATATTAATATCACTAAAATATGGAAACAGTGAGAGTTGTCTCAGAATGGAATAGGCCACTTTGTATGATGGAGTTCTCCATTATGCTGGACAATGGTTAGGGGTTAAATACTTGGGCTGGGATTTCAACCAGGTGACTTCTGAGAGACTGAGTATACAAATGGACAATGGCTGGACCACACATAAAAAGAGAACCCTGATCCACAATCTGCAGCAACCAGCCCAGAAATCAATTCATAATCTCTAGTAACCAGTCTAGGAAACCAACCCACTCTCTATAAATCAGACATGTAGGAAGTCAGGTCATTATCTCTAGCAACTGGTCCAGGGAACCAAACAATAACCCCTGTAACCATCAGTCTCAAACAACCAGGAATTGATTAATAACTGGTAGCTTCCTTGATTTTTTTCCCTTTTTCCAAGTTAGGTCCAACTGGAAAAAGTCAAACATGCCCTCCTGACCAGTCACATAGGTTAGCCCATTGACAGCTTCTCCGTGCCGGCAGCCTCCAAACAGGGCTGACCTGAAACCTTTGCCTTTTTCCACTCTAAAGCTTTCCCACTCCCCTGCCTGCCAGTTTCCACCAAAATGAAAGTGATGGAGGCTCTCTTGCTAGAGCAAGCTCTGAAGAAATAGCCTTTGCTTGTTCTCATTTGCTTGGTCTTCGTTTGTTTCCACAATTCTAACGATCTTCTGATACTTAGATTCTAAAAATCTAAGTAACAAGAATTCTAACGACAAATTAGTGCACCCATTAGCCCATGCCAACTTCTCAGTATTGTGACATCACCGCTCCCGGGTTTTTAGATTCACAGCATTGGAGGTGCCTGTGGTAGGGGAGAGAGCCTGGTCTGGGTAAAAAACCCGGGTGCACTCCTTGCTGGGGACAACTCCTGTCTGTGTGACTCTGTGTCTTCCAGATTCTCTCCTTATCCTTCAAATTGGAGTTGTACTAATTCACAGTGTTTCTTTTTTCTTTTTTTCTTTTTTTTTTTTTTGAGACAAAGTCTCACTCTTGTCCCCCAGGGTGGAGTGCGATGGCGCGATCTTGGCTCACTGCAACCTCCACCTCCTGGATTCAATGGATTCCCCTGCCTCAGCCCCCCGAGTAGCTGGGATTACAGGTGCCTGCCACCATGCCTGGCTAATTTTTGTATTTTTAGTAGAGACGGGGTTTCATCGTGTTGGCCAGGCTGGTCTTGAACTCCTGATCCCAGGTGATCTACCCGCCTCAGCCTCCCAAAGTGCTGGGATTACAGGTGTGAGCCACCGTGTCCAGCCCACAGTGTTCCTTTTTTGAGACGGAGTCTTGCTCTGTCACCCAGGCTGGAGTGCAGTGGCACGATCTCCGCTCACTGCAACCTTGGCCACCCGGGTTCAAGCAATTCTCATGCCTTAGCCACCTGAGTAGCTGGGACTATAGGCGCGTGCCACAACGCCCGGCTAATTTTTTTTTTTTTTTTTTTTTTTTTTTTATAGTAGAGATAGGGTTTCAACATGTTGGTCAAGCTGGTTTCGAGCTCCCGTCCTCAGGAGATCCACCCGCCTTGGCCTCGCAAAGTGCTGGGATTACAGGTGTGAGCCACCGCACCTGGCTGTCACAGTATTTCTTATGGATTGAAAAATACAGTGCCTGGGAGAGTAAAAATAAATGCTTAAAGAGTTTGTGTTGTGCTTTCAGTTTCACCCAACACATACTTTCACAGCATTTACCATGTGCCCGTCACTGTTCCAAGTGCTTGATGAATAACTCCCCTAATCCTCATAACATCCCCATGATGTTGGTATTAATATACCCATTTTAACAAGGAGGAAACTGACGCTTGAAGAGATCCAGTGCTCTTGCAAAAGTGTACAAGTAGTGAGTAGTTTGTGAAGAACTAGGACTATGATTTTCTCTTGGCTCGTCTCATACCTTGTTCATTACAAATTGTCACATTATTTATGAAAAATATGCCAAGTCTTCACTAATTTCTTTTGATTTAGGCACAACTGTGGCCCAGATTCTAACAACCTTTCACTTAGACTACCACCACATTCTAAGTTGGACTCTTCATTTACAAGCTCTTTTGTCAACAGATGGCAATAAAATAAGATTTTTTTTCTGTTAAAGGTAACTTATTTGATACTTCCTGAAAGTACCCAGTTGCCGTTGTTATCAAACTCCAAACCTTGTGCCCACAAACCTTCTAACAAGTGTAACTAAAATGTATTCAGCATTTTATTATACACTAAGCTTTATGCTAAACATGATATATAATATATATTATATATATCTCATTTAATATATAATATTTAGAAAAATAACATCACATGTGCTAACTTATATCCCATGTATTATATCACATTATATGAGTTTTATATACATCTTTTTTATGAAAATACAATTTTGATACATCTGCACTGTCCAATATGCTAATATTTAATATTATATATCTATATCTATATCTATATATCTATATCTATATCTATCTATCTATATATATATATATAAAATCTCATTTAAACCTCATGGAGTGGGTACCATTTTGAGTCCTCGATATGAGGGTATTGAAGCTGAGAGAGACTATATGACTAGCTAGTGGCCAGTGGATCTAGGCTAAGTCTGTCAAGGGTCAGTTTCCAGGCTGATCATCGCTACTTCCTTCCTCCCTTACCTCCATTTGCTTTGTGTTGGTAAGTTTTGTATAAAGCTATCTATTTTATTTCCCGTTCTCCTCTCTTAAATCAGCCTCAGGTATATAATGCTTCATTCCGGAGTCTTTCTTCTTCTCAATCACTTTCCCTTCATCTCAGTCAAATCAAATCAAATCAAATCCCTAGTCTGGGAAACACAGCTTGCCTCTCAATGGCTTTGTGGCGAATGCTTCCCAGGTTAATGCTATCAGATAAGGCCTCGACACGCGTGAACTTTACATATGTTTTGAGTTGTTTTGATGCAGCCTTTTCAATCTCTATCATTTAGTTTACATCTGATCCTTACGTAGGTGCTCTGTTTCTTTTCTCTGTATCTCCTCACCCTAGTCTGTGCTAGATAGAAAACAGTAGCATTACAGAAACCTCTGCCAGGCATGGGGAATATTTTTATGAGTCCTTATAGTTCTAAGTTCTACATTCAAAATTCAAACCCCATCCTAATAGTAAAGAACAAAGAAAGCCTTGTATAACAGGTGCTGTGAAAACAGTATCATTAATTTCTACTAATTCCTTTTCCTCTAAAAAAAAAAAAAAAAACAGAATTAGTTGGTTTCTCATTTAACTAGGTTCACATCTTTATTCTACTCATTGCCTGCCCTTACATTTCAGTACTTGACTAGGAAAAGGGTACACCATTATATATTTTGCCAACCACAGCCCTTTCTTTTTATCTTGCTTTTGCCTCTGCCATATATTGTAATCACAGTGTTAATGTAAGCTGTAGAAAATCACATTTATTTATGTGTGGTCTTATCCTCACGTAAATGTATCCTTTATTTATATATAGTTCTGTAAAAAACATAAGTGCTTGCACAGATACATAGATACACACAATCATTGGAGAACGTAGCTGGGAGGATGACAGGATGCTTAGCTCAGTAAAGGGAAGATAATTAGAATAAGTCCAAGGGATCCTACTTCTATCTTTCCTCTTAGAATTGAGTTATTCCTTGGCTCCCATGTTTTATTGTTTTAACTTAATATCACATGAGTTATACTATGTATTATATGAGTTTTATGTACATCTCTTTTTTATGAAAATATGATTTTATACATCTGCACCGTCCAGTTGCTAACCACTAGCCACATGTGGCCATGCTATACTTGGAATGTTGCTGGTTCAAATTGAATTACTCTAAGCCTAAATATATTCCAGATTTCAAAGACTAGATAAGAAAAATGTGACATTAAATATCTCCTTAATAATTTTTAATTTTGATCATTTGTTAAAATAACATTTTACTATGCGTGGTTAAATAAAATGTATTTCAACATTTAAATAAAAATTTCTATACTTTTTTAAAGATATAGAAATTAATTCTACCTGTTTCTTTTTACTTTTAAAATATAGCTACTAGAAAGCCATCACACACATGGCTTTTGTTTGTGGCTCTTACCATATTTCTATTGGAGAGTGTTACTATAGATGTCAGTGATTGTGCAATTTTCAGACTTGCATATATGCATGTTGTGTTGTGTGTTCATGCAGTTGATGCTGAATATTTGTTGAAACTGAGAACGTAGATTAGGAACTTGATGAAAGTAAATTAGTGAATGAGTGACAAGTTGCTGGAAGAGCTTGGTTAGTTCAGAGGACTAAAATTTGCTGTCAGATATTTAAGAATCTAGGTATCATTAGATATAATGGAGACGCAGAGGCAGGAACTTTACAGACAAATGCTGTGGGGTTGATAGAAAATAAGGTATGATAACTAAGGCATCCATAAGATAGTCAACAAATATTTATTGAAGACATGTTAGATGCCAAGTTCTGTTTTAAGCATCAGTAATAGAAAATTGATTCACGTGTTACATTTCACCAACCCTCCATGAGCTCTTGGCCTAGGGTGAGAGTAGAAATACATACAATTAACAATGATCCAGTGAGACAGCTAGTCAGAGTAAACAGTATTTGCTTAAATACCATGTATACAGTACAAAGGAGTAAACAAGCTAAGTTTTAGAAGACCTTGGGCAGCCAAATGGCAATTAGATGAGAGTTTAATCATGTGAATGGGGGGTAAGGGCTCCACAGAGGTTGTCCTGAAATTCTTACTGCTTGTTTTCCTTGGAATAGTTCCATAGGTAGCAGGCTTGAAACAGAAGGGAGTTCTGAAAGTATTATCTGAGAGAGTTTTTAACTAACTTTATCAACCGTACTTATGGTAACAGAAAATGTGTTAAGTGTAAGTGACTGAGTGTGCATTTTAAGCATTGGCCAAACTTCCAACTGCCTAACAACAGAAAAACAAGCACCTGTAGGCCATTCCAGGCATTCTCTCTCCAGGCCTTACTTGGGTTTATTTGGTTGTGTTTGGGAGAGGAACCGATTTTCAAGTGAAGCAGGTGTATCAACATGTTTGGGTCATTACTGTGCAATGCGGTAACCCAACTTTTTACACCCCTGTTACATTTTCTAGCAGCAAAGGTGATGTCCTCAACTGTGTGCCAGGCAATGACTGTACCATTATCTCATTCGGTTTTATGCCTATTCGAAACGCAACATTTCATTTGGTGACATTTCCAAAGCAGTGTGTAGGAAAGTTGTTCGTGTGATGTTTTTAAGGTCACAGGGCTAACATTTTTGCTAACATTTTTGCTAACATTGCTAACATAGCCTTGCTAACACAGGGCTAACATTTTGCCCTGAGTTCTCATCTGTGAGAACTCGATAGAGAAAAACACTTTGCCTTCTTTCAGGAGAGACATAAAACAGAGATCTGGTCCACTTGTGGATATCGAAGCACCTCTGTGGTCTCATGCTCGGGTGGTTTATTGGCTGCAATGTCCTGGCAAAGCTTACATTGCCTGAATTGTGCTCATAAGGAGTTACTCTTTGAATTCATAGAACTGAGTGGGTCAACAGATCCCATATATAGTAGTGAGAATCCAGATGATAATAAGGATAGGATGAGTGAAATTATCTTATTGATTTAATTGATCCATAGAGTTGCTATAAAATTTTCCAATTCAACAAAAACATTTTTATTGCCCAGTGGTATACTTTTTCATGTTACTCAAGAAAATTCTGTAAAAGAGGTACCATTATCCCCATTTAACAGAAGAAGAAACTGAGGCCCAGAGACATGAAATAATGGTCCATTGTTGCCCAGATAAGTTCTGAGTTTCTAATTCGATCTTAGGATTATAGACACTAAAACGAATGCCTTTCTTTCTATGCCATGCAACTACTCATTGATAGCTGGTGAGGGAGGGCTTGCTAGGTAAATCTCGACTCCTGTCAACTCTGACATTTTTTCTTTCTTTTTTTTTCTTTTTTTAGTGACCTGAATATGCCATTTAACTTCTCAGACCCCTTAAACAGAGAAAACCAGTTGCTTCTTTCAGTGCAGAATGAAAAAATCTATTTTCTATTTTTAAAATAGAGAATATAATGCAAGGCTATATTCCTGAAAAAAATGCAGAAACAATAACAATTTGAAATATGACAAAGTAATACAGATTTTCTTTTCTGCAGTCACACACACATACACACACACACACACCCTGCTCTTTTGAAACTGATAGAATCTCATATAGCAATTACTCCTTTCTCCAAAATGGAAATGTTACAAAAACAAATTTTTATTCTAAAATAGTACACCAAGCACATTCTATTTCCCTGGAAAGCATGCAAAAACTACAAAAAATGACCCTCAAATGGTTGACTTAAAAAATTTTTTTTTTTGCATCTTTCTAGCTTCTGTTTTATTGCTCTTGTTCTAGAAGCTAGAATGTCTGTCCTAACCAACTGATAGTCATGTATCTCCATCTTATTGGATCTTTTTCTCCTGGGAAAGTAATGGACTCTTCAAGTGCCTTTAGTTAGTTAGGGTTTAGAAACAGTGTTGGCAATTAAATAAAATAATTGGAAAATCAAAACTGGTTAAATAATTCAATTAATATTGACATTGACAACATTTAGACTCTGATATTACCAGCCCCTAAAAAACAAGGATACACATACACCATGAACCCTGCCCTCAAGTAGATCAAAGCATTGTAGACGGAGAAATATACTGAAAACAAATGCTACATGCTAAACACAAAGGGGGGTGCTGAGCGGAGGGAGTAATTAATTATCAAGGGAAGGTTGAGTAAGTTCACCAAAGAGTTCACAGAAATATCATCCAAACTGTGTTTGAAAGAGACTGCAAGAAGAGAATTCCAGATGAAGGGAAATCATGGACAAAAGCCCTGAGATTGAATGTAACATTTGGATATAAAACCTAGAGAAATAATTCTTGAATAACTTTTAGGTTACCTGACACTTGTGAAGAAGCTCTATTCTGGTAGTCTGAATTTTTGTTTTTCCTCAAGGCACCTCAGATTATTTTGAATTAACAAATGGGTTGGCACAAAATATTTTGTGACATTTGATTGGAATGCTATCTTGTTAAATTTCTTTCTACTTAAACATGATCAATATACATTAATTTAGTTCATGTATTATATAGCATTCCAGAACAGGAATTAGTCTTGATGAGGCATTCTTTATGATGTTGCTGTTGGAAAATATCAGAATATCTCCAGACAACCTGTTAATTAAGAAAAAGTAAACTTATAAAAAAATGACTCAATAAGAGTGAACACCACCTTGGCAACTCTAGCAGTGTCTCTGAAGAGGAAGCAGGAAGAGGAATATTTATAAGGCTTTGCTGTCTGGGCTGAAGTTTTTTAAGGGAGAGTCTATTAAGGTAGGGAACTGATTGGGATTGGGCAAAGTTTGTGGTAGAACAGGCTTTATATAAAAAAAGATTGAAAGACAATGTTTACATTCTCACCAAATAAGAAGAAAATAGTTTATTCAGTAATTTACATGAACATATTTATATACCATAAGTACAAATAACTAGCAATAGTGATCTGAAAATATTTTCCAAGTGCTCATTATTAGGAGTGAGTAAAATCTTTGACCAGGGAATTATCAATGCTCTGGTATGTTTTAGGTTTTATTCTTTTGTCACCGAGTCTGCTTCTGTTCTCTTTCTCTCTCTATATATATTTTTCCATAGCTTATTGGTGAATAGGTGGTATTTGGTTACATGAGGAAGTTCTTTAGCGGTGATTTGTGAGATTTTGGTGAACCTGTCACCTGAGCAATGTACACTGAACCCAATTTGTAGTCTTTGATTCCTCGCCCCCTTCCCATTCTTTCCCCCTGAGTTCCCAAAGTCCATTGTGTCATTCTTATCAGGCTCCTTCTGTTCTATTTGTGCCTTGCTGCTTTGGCTGACTGAGAATAGTCAGTTTCCTGACTCAGGGAACATATTATTATTCACAGACACTTCTCAGTACAGAATTGCTTAAAGATCAGATTTTTAATGCAGAGTCTTTATCCTCCGTATTGAAATATGTCTATTACTCAGGAATAATCAAATTCACTTCCTGAGAGATATTTTCGTTATTATTGTAGCTCTGGTTGATATCTCTACTTCTCTTGTCTCTGTCCTATCATTGAGGAAATGAGATGAATTGTGTACTGTTGTATTATTTACTGAAAACATTTAAACACCAGCAGTATGATATAGAATGTATATTATCTATTTCTTAAAGGTGATTAAATATCATTGAAAACACTTATTAGGGAATATACATTGCAATTAGGCTACATTGAAAGGTTCTAATCTAGTAGTTCTCAACTTTGTCTATAAATTGGAATTACCTAGGGAAGTTTGAAAAATACTAATGACTGATCCCAACCCCAGAAATTCTGATTTTATTGGTTCTGGGTGTGGAAACTTAAAACCTCTCCCCCAGTGATTCTAACATGCAGCCAGGATTGAAGACTACTGCTGTAATTGGACACATACTCACAAAGTTGCTAAGCGACAACTGTTTTTACCAGAGGTCAGCTCCAGAGCATTTATAAATTATCATAAATGAAGGTATAAATGATCTGTTATTGATGAAATGGGTGATATTTAAGATATGCTGATTCACTAGAAATATGATGCAGCTGCCTCAGCCTTGCTCACACAGGACCTAAGAATCCAGTGGTCTGAACCACCTCTGCCCTGATTTAAGAATGACATCCACCTCATGTCCCAATGGAGTATTAGCTGACTCCTTCCACTAGGGCATCTGTTTCTAATTAAACTTGTAAGGCTGGGACTTTGCGTATACAGGACATTTCATATGATTGTTTTCATGGTTGCTTGCTAATAAATGTTGGTATGTGTTACCAAATTCAGTGTAAGGCCTCCTTTTATAATGGCATATCTCCCAGAGATGAGATTATAGTGGAAGGACATCCCCTGTCCTCCCTTACCTTTAACCATTGGAAGTTAATGATAACTAACTTAGGGCATTCTGCAATATGTATAGTCTTTTGTAGGGAGAAGCTTCCAGGTGAACTTCCATCTACAGTAGAATTCCTCAGAAGCAGTGATGGGGGCACCATGAAACTGGAACTGCTCATGTAACAATATTAAAATCTCCTTTGGTTGAGTTTTTATAATCCGTCATTTGGGCTGTATAGTTATGTTACCCAATACTCTGATAATTACTGTGAAAGAAATCTTCTGAGTCTAACAGAATCCTAGCCCTTCTATCTTGTCCACATAAATTTATTGGGATATCATTTATATACAGAGAAATGCACAGATATTAAATGTACAGATCAGCCGGCATTGAGCAATTGAATACATCTGTGTAACTCTTACCAAGATATAGAACATTATCATCAGCTCAGAAAGGGTACTTGTGCCCCTTTGCATTTAATAACACCCTACTACACAGACACTGAGCATTGCTAATTGATTAGTTTTACTTAATCCATTATTTTATTTAAATGGAATCATATAGCATGCATTCTTGTGTCTGGCTGCTTTTCCTCAGCATAATGCTTTTGAGATTTATGTGTTGCCTGTTTGAGTAGCCTGTGCTGCCTTCTTGCTGAGAAGTACACCATAGAATAAATGCCACAGTTTGTTTATCCATTCTCCTGCTGATGGTCAATGAGCTATATCCAGTTTTTAGCTATTATGACTAAAACTGCTGTAAACATTTTTATACAAGGCTTTTAGAGGACATGTTTTCCTTTCCCTTCAATAAATATCTAGGAGTGGAATTGTTGTCATGGGTAGATGTGTGATTGCCATATTATATGTCCACCACCAATGTATGAGTGTCCTAGTTGCTCCACATCCTAATCAATATTTGTATTCCGTCTTTTTCATTTTGATCATTCTAATGATGTGTAGTGCTTTGTTGTTTGTCATTGCATTTTTAATTTTCATTTCACTGATGACTATGTTGAACACATTTTTGTGTGCTTATTCAATATTTTTATATCATCCTTTATGAACTATCTATTACCTATTTTTAATTGAGTTGTTTACCATTTTGTTTTTGCGTTGCAGGGATTATTTGTTCTGAATTCCAATCTTCTGTCATTTATGT
Source organism: Piliocolobus tephrosceles (assembly GCF_002776525.5). Lineage (NCBI taxonomy): Eukaryota > Metazoa > Chordata > Mammalia > Primates > Cercopithecidae > Piliocolobus > Piliocolobus tephrosceles. The sequence goes on from NC_045443.1 coordinate 20,063,214, forward strand.
GTTGCAAATATTTTTCCCAGCCTATCTTCTTAATGGAAGTTTTGGTAAAAATAAGTTTTCAATTTTGATAAATAAGATTTATCACTTTTTTTCTCTTGTAGATAGTGTTTTCTCTGTCTTATCTGAGAAATATTTGCCTATCTCATGGTTGAAAAATATACCTCTATGTTTTCCTCTACAAGTTTTATAATTTTAACTTTTATATTTGGGTCTGAAAATCATCTTGAAATAATTTTTGCAGACGGTAACTTTTCTTTTTCCATTGAATGTAATTTGGTGCTCTGGTTAAAAATCGTCTGACAGTATATATGTGATCCATCCCTTCTATTTTGAGAAACAAATGTAATAGCCATGAAATAATAGAAGAATGTGCAATTACATAATAAATTATGTGCTATATATGCTTACCAACGAAAGTGTTTTTTTTTTTTTTTTTAACATAGCAAAAGACAAGCATCCTGTCATGTTTCCCTTATTTCTCATTAAAATATTCAGGAAACATCATGGATCGTTATAAAACAGCAACAAAAGTAAAAAGTGAAAGTAAAATACCAAAATCTAAGGAATTTTTCTACTAACTGAGTTAGTCAGAATGGGTTGCCTTGTTGTGAATCTTTTTGCATTCATTATACTCAGCACTTAGTAAACATTTTCATTCTGGAGATTCATATTCTTTAGTTATAAAACATTTTATTGTATTAGTTTTTTGATGATTATCTCCCCACCAGCATCTTATCTATTCTCTTTCTGGAGTTCCTATTAGTTGCATGAAATATCTCTTAGGTGAATCCTCATTATTCATATTTTTTTCTCTTACCCATCTCATTGGCTTTTTGTCTTACTTTCTGAGACATTATTATTATGGAGTAGGGGCTATTTCCAGGATATTGTTTTCTAAGACTTTTTTTTGAATTTTGTACTGCAGAAATTATATTTTAAAATTCCAAGAGCTCTTTTTTTGGATTTTTTGTTATTATACTTTTTCCTTATTTAATTGATCTGTTAACATCTTTTAATTCTATGACAATGTTATGATTGTTCTTACCTGCCTTGACTGTTGTCTGCACATTCTCTGTTTCCTCCTAGCTACTTTTTTATATTTGTTCATTTTCCTAGCTACATTTTATTCTGGGTTCTTTTCTTAAATGCCAAATAATCATTGGCTGCCCATTCATTTGAGTGAGGAAGTAAAGACCTGGTTGGAAGATCGTTGGGTAAGGGTAGGCTTATACACTGATAAGCTTTACTCTAGGAAAGTCATATGACAAGCTCGTTAGCTTTGTCATTAGGGGACCTACGTGTTAGTAGATGTGAGTCTTTCTCTATTTTCTCTAGATAAAGGGTCCTGCAATATTCTGTCTGGAGACATCAGTTTAGCTGCTGCCATTCTGGAATCAGGTGGGCAGGGGTTTGGGAGAGTGGCTCTGTGTTCAGTATGTTAATCCCCTGTTTTTGGCATGGCTGCACACTGGCCATTCTTTGTACCTGGAGCTTGGGGTTACTCTTGGAAGGTTGTCCACAGAATAAATCTTTGGTCTCTTGCTTTCCTCCTGGAAATTCTCCATTTTTGGCACAGATCTAACTGCTTCTGTATGAGTCTGTTCTCATGTTGCTGTAAGGAAATACCCAAGACTGGGTAACTTACAAAGGAAAGAGGTTTAAATGACTCACAGTTTAGCATGGCTGGGGAGGCCTCAGAAAACTTACAATCATGATGGAAGGCAAAGGGGAAGCAAGGCACCTTCTTCACAAGGCAGCAGGAAGGAGAATGCCAAGCAAAGTGGGAAGAGTCCCTTATAAAATCATCATATCTCGTGAGAACTCCCTCGCTCTCACGAGAAGAGCCTGGGGCAAACCACCCCCATCATTCAATAACCTGGTCTCTCTCTTGACACATGCGGATTATAGGGAAGATGGAGATTACAATTCAAGATGAGATTTAGGTGAGGACACAAAGTCTAACCATGTCAGCTTCTTTTAATAATAATTTTTGAAAAATCACTTTATACCATTTGCTTATTCTTGCTTTCTATGGTATCTGATTTTTGAGTCATTCTGCATTGTCCTTTGTATTGTTATTCTGAGGCTCCACAGGGAAAATCAACTAGTTTTTCATTAGTTTACACCATTGTAGGCACTTAGGTTTGACTCTTTTCTATTTTGCTAAGCCAATGACTGTTCTTTCATCTGTTTTCATATTTATAGAAATAGTTTGCATTATACATGTCTTCTTGCATCAAAGATAAAATTGAGTTTTCTCTTTCTTGTTCTAATTATTTTGGGGTGATTCTTTGAGAGGAGAAAAAAAGTGAAAATGTTTTAACTATTTATCTTGAAATCACTCATCTAATTGACTTAAAAAAAAAGAAACCCCTTTAGACTAATACAACTATGAAAGAAGAAAAAACATGTCTATTTCTTTCTCTTAGTAGCAAAACTACTAAGATACTTGCATCAAACCTTACTTGAAAAAAAAAATCTGTAACCTGAAAATGAAGGTGAGTATAAATAGGACTATTTGTTTCTGACAAGTCACTGAATGAGTGATACATATGGTGAGTATAGACATGCTAGGGTTCTAACACACAATAGAATACACTCTTACTCCTACCTCTTTCTTAGCTTAGATATTTTGTATCCTTGTTGCATTTGTGTGCCCAATCTCACATAGGTAAGTATTCATATAATCTTTATAGAAATAAGTAAAAACTGTTACCTTCTTAGGATATGAGGTGGCAATAAAGGTTAATTCCATATTTATTGTTTATGTGTATACTGAGGCAATCACTAGAGATGATACTTGGTGACTCACAAGATTAATTTTATTTTTATAAAATGGATCCTCTACAATGGATTACTTTCTATATCTTGGAACAAGGCAATTCTTGAGCTACTTCAGATATTTTTCTGCTTTATTGGAGGCTTAGTATATATTATCCTTCAAATGTGCTATAAATCAGTTTAAATTAAAAATACTTTTATGCTTGCAGTTGGATGTCTTTTCACAGTTTTACAAAAGGAAAAATATAGGCATTCTGTTTTATTTTACTTAAAACCATTTATTTAAACTCTTGTTGGAAAGTGGAGTAGGTAACTACCTATGAGAATGATCTAGATGATACTTTTATTGGACCATCAGCCCTTTCCCCTCTTATCTCATTGCTCATTAAGAGACTTATCTGACTTTCAGGATTTCTTGAGAGCCAAACCCTGGCAATGACTTCTGCAAATAACAAACAACAGAAGCTGGTTGGAGCGGGAGGGTAAGCTGACTATCATTGGCAACTTTTTGGAATTATGTCATAGTGATGCAGCAGCAATCTTTTAACATTGCTGCAGGCCTTTACCATGCCATCAAGCTCTAATCAATCAAGATGGGAAGATAGGCCCAGCACAGTGGAATTAAAAAACTAGCAAGGTCAGCATCCTACATGGCATTAGATGGTTTCCACCTGCACGCCCCCCGCCATCCTTTTTTTTTTCAGTATGTTTCCCCTAAAACTTTTAAAGCTAGAGTAGGGAGAACATCAGCATTTAAAAAGAGACATTGTAAATATGGCTGTGAAAATCATATGCTCCAAAAGACAATTAGGTCAACCTATTTCTTCTTCTTCTTCTTCTTCTTCTTCTTTTTTTTTTTTTTTTTTGCATGATGTAGGTTAAAAAAAGATTTCTACTAAAGAACGACTGAACTTACTTTATAGGATATATGGGATGGATCTGGATGTGTATGGGATGTGTCTGTATTTACAGTGATAAACAAAATATGAATTAGAGGTTGAAAGGGGAGTGGTTGGACAATTTAAGATAAGGAAAAGGCAAAACTAAAGATAATTCATATTAAGCTTAGTATGTTGTTAAAACTCACTAGCTATCATTTTAGATAATTTTTATAATAGATAATAACAGTGTTACATTTCTTTTGGAAGGTAAAAGGAAAGAAAAATTACTCTGATCATCATGGTGCAGTTGTAAGAACTTAATGAAATTTTCTTCTAGTTTAAGATATTACTATACACAGCAACATTCAGCAGATTATGTAAAGTAACTGATTTCATTTTCTAAGAATTTATTTCTTTAATTTTTAATTTTGTCACTATAAGATTCAACTAGCTTTATATTTAGCAGCAAATTTCATTTTTTGTTTTTGTGAGAGAATCTTAAGAATACTGAATGATCTATGCATGGGAATCATCATTCTGCTAATTTCTTACAGGAATAAGAAATGTATATTGACTTGAAATCAAGTTTTAATTATATGGCACATTTCTATACCAGTTTCCTAACACAGTATGCCAGAGAATAAATAATAGTAACAGGAATACAGATTAATTCACAACTTTTAATTGTGATAACTTTCTTTCTTTGGAAGACATATTTAGAGACATAAAACTGAAGACATCTACCAGTACTGTTCATTAAAGCCTATAGTAAACGACTAACCTTCCCACATCTGTGACACTGAAAACTGTCAGGAGCATTGATTTGGAAGAGGCTTATAGACAAGGAAATTTAGAGTCACAAAAAAATTTGGAGATCATCTCTCAGCCAGTACTGCCTAGATTTTTGCCTTTCTAAAATAATGCAGTCTTCATCCATTGAAGTAATAAATAAAATATTGTTAAATATTTTGATGCTAATATTTACCCTGAACACATACACTCTATTAAAAAGATCCTAAAGAAGCATAGCATGCTGACTCTTTTAAGGTTGTAAATCCATCCCTAAAGGAGAAATAGCCATCTTTCTTTCACAGGATCATCCTAGTAGCTGTACTGTTCATTTTTGTCCATTTCTTGATATTGCCTCCATTAATTAGCTTCTTTTTCTTAGACTTACTCATAAGTCTAATGTTCTGTAACCAACTTTGATTTCTTGTCCTTGTTTTGAAACATTTTCTTTCATTACTAAAATTCTCAGAATGAGCTACTCTTTTTGCACCTGTTTTATTTCCACTCATTGTGAAATCTTCGCATTTTTGATCTTCGACTCTCATATCCAACAAAAACAGTCTCCTGAAAGCTCTCACTTTCTGTTCACCAAATACAGCGACCACTTTCTTGTCATTAGTAGATTTTAATGTTCGGAAGCCTGCTGCGTTCCTAAACCACATTTAAATTCTCCCTGTGACCGAAGTTTCTGAGCGTGCATTAGCCTTTCAAAACCTTCAGAAAGAAAGGCCCCCAGCTCCTTTCGTGCACCTTCCCTGCAGCATCTCCAAATCCTCCACTCTCTTGGCGGTCCAGACTCTGCTGTCACCCCCTGTACTGGCACTGTCAGACCCTGCTGTTCTAATATTCTCTATTTGCACTGCCTGTTCCTGTCCCTGTTTCTTATGTAACTCCTGAACATTTATTTTATTCATTTTATTCATCTTTCACCTTAAATGCCATTTTCTTCAAAAAAAACCTAACCTTCCATCCTTCAATTCAAAATTAAGGAGTGTTTCTTGTGTACTTTCAAATATTGTATTTCATTGTAGTCTTTACATTCATTAATTCATTACGCTGGGTCAACTAGACGCATAATATCAAGAGCTCATACTCTAGTGAAGAAACAGATACTCAAAAAGATTTTAAAATGCTACTAAGTAGTATTCTAAGGGTATGCACATTTGCTCTGGGATGCTAATGGAAGGGCTGCCAAAATTGTGTGAGGGAGCTGAGTAATGCTTCCTGAATGTGAAGCATGAATTGGAGTTCACCTAGCAAAAAATATGGGAAGGGTTTTCTAGGGCTTTGTCCATCTATTCAGAAAACATTCACATAATACCTATTAGGTGCCAGACATTGTATTAAACACCAAAGATTAAAAATCAAAAAGCTATAACATCAGCAATGGTGATAAAAACACCTTCTTTCTTTCCTAAAGAAGACAAAGAACGTTGATTTAAAAAAAAGTTTTTCTAAAATTTAATCTGGACATGCTTTCTGAGTGTCTACCATATTCCTTTCACAGGCTAGAGTTACATGTGTTAGCACATCGTAGGTACTCCAAAATATTTGTTGAAAATTGAGAACAAATGAATGAATATTCTTTACCTATAGTGGCTATCATTGCCATCGTAACTATAGTCATGTATTTAAACAATTATATTTTGTGTCAGTATAAACACAAAATGTGGAAGGTCTGAGGATCAACTAACCCAGCACTGTAGCAGCCAGAGATGGTTAAAAGAGGCAAGAGGGATTGAACAGAGTCCTAAAGAAAAAGTACGAGTTTATCAGACAAAGTGTAACAAGTTCATTTAGAAGCCAAGAATCACAGAGGCTGTATTGTATTCTGGATAGGTTAATAACTGCTATGGCTGGAGAATAGGGGGAGTGTGTAGGAAGATTTGCTAAAAACACATTCTTGGTTGACACTGCTGTTGCTCCTTTGATCATGGATCCTGATTTCTGAGTAGTTGCCTCTGTCACTGTTGCCTCAGGATACCAGTGGGAGAAGTTTTAGAGAAGGCTATGAGATTTATATCTTCATGAGATCTGCTTGACTGCATTGTGGAGACTAATTGGAGTCTGGAAAGGGAAGATAGAGGAAAACAAGAAGACTATTTTGCACTACTTATGTGAAAGATGTAGGTAGCCTAGCCTAGAGTGAAACCATTGCAAATGCATTTAGTAGATAAAGTCGGCCAGTTAACAGGGTTGGTGTTGGTGGGAAGTGGGAGCTGATGGCAAAACAGATGACAAGGATGTCTCTTAGTGTTATGGCTTGTGGGCCCAGAGAGATGGTGGTACCATCATTGAGATAAAGCATATAGGGGCAGGAACTCGTATGAGGAGATAAGTTCGCTGTTGGACATACTGTGTTTGAGGGTTTTTCTGTATTTTTTTACTAGGTAGCAAACTTCTTGAGGACGAGGCTTATGAATTGTCACCATTATATACTCAGAGATGAGCTTACAGTAGGTGCTTATAATACAAGAGTTTCCCTTTTGGTGTCATATATATATTAATTTATATATATGGTCATATATATTTATATGCTATATATATAAGTAAATATATATAAATATATTCATCTTCTTTTTCCAAAAATACTTAGCTGTAGTGCTGAATTATGGTTATTCTACCTTGAAATTTAAATATTTCTTAAATTATGTAAAATATCCTGGTTTCATTATAAAATATTGGTACATGAAGGGGATTATCCCTTTAATGTAGTTCTTGTTTTCCACTTGTTTCAAGTGGTAGAAATAAGAAAATTAATTACAAAAACTTTTATAATTAAGATTAATCTGAGATTATGATTTAATAAAGTTTAATTAGTGAAGAGAAGAGAACCTTTAAAAGTTGGGGACACTAATTAGGTATTTAACCTAGAGCTTTTTTTTTTTTTTTTTTTAACTGGTTTGAATCTCTTTATAGAATAAATCTGATAAATGAGAAGCATAAAAAATGTGAATGAAACAACAAAATATTGTCCCTCTAAAGTAAGGCAGTAGAAGTTTCTCACTGTTATTGATTGCCTCTCTGTCAGGAATGTTAATCTTTTATGGATCTAGAGCCCACAGCTTCTAGTGACGCAGTTTGAAGATACACAAATAAACCCATGCTAACCCCAGGAAATAAATTGCACAGAGGTATCTCCTGGTTGGCAAACAGCATGGACATTCTAATATTTGTTGCCAACAATTAGTCACCTGACTCCTTTTATGGGTGGCTATCTGGTGACTGATGTAATGGCAAGCGTGTATTATTCCTATTGACCATGTGTTAAGGAGCCACGGGACACAGACACTATACAGAACAGATTGCAAGAAATAACCAAGATGGATGAAGTGCTGGGTAAGAAAACAGTGACAAGTGTAAAACTGTCACATGATTAAATCTGGAAAAATACTCTATACGATGAGGGTAGTTATTGCAGGAGCCACTGTTGAATAATGCCATCTTCATTCATCACATCTTTCATCCACTCTCCTGCAAAATATTTTCTCATACTATGGAGCAGGTCCATCTGATGGAATTAAGTTTTCTTCGTTAGTGCCACAGATTTTCTGAATGCCCTGTAGAAGCACATAGATTGCCCTTTCTCTTGTTCTTTCTTTAGTATTTTAGTCCTACTCAACCCTGCTATTTGCAAAAGAGGAAGATGGCTTTGACAAAGACAACCAGGATGATGAATGGAATTTAATTTATGCAACATTCACGTAGGGTGAGTCCTCTGGGTAAATCACCATGGTAGCACTTCCTCCTCCCTCTCCACGATATGTTCTGCTTGGCTGACTCAACTCCCTCTGAGAAGCTTGGCACTTAAGGTTATGTAAGCAGTGCAGAAATGTTCAAATATTCATCACAAGTATGGCCACATGAAAGAGAAGAAAAAACAAAAATAGAAGGAGGAGTCTGAGGTAAATAGCTATTTAAATCAGCGAGGATAAACTGAAGAATAGAAAGGGATTTGGAGACCTAATTTGGAATAAAGGGTTTACTCCCTGAGGTGATAAATAAAATAGATTTGAGCCGTGTTTACACTGCTAAAATATTATTGACTGACCTTTAGTCCAAGCTGATTTCAATCCCTTTCCCATGCTACTCAATAAAGCCAACGAAAATTATTTTATTTCATCATGGGAAGATAATAGTTTCTTCTATTTATAAAAAGTGAGCTACTTATTATTATGGCTTATGTTTTTCTTTTCCTGTCTTTCTTTTTTATTTTATTTATTTATTTTTTTGAGGCAGAATCTCTCTCTGTCACTAGGCTGGAGTGCAGTGCTGCAATCTCGGCTCACTGCAACTTCTGCCTCTGGGATTCAAGCGATTCTCCTGCCTCAGCCTCCTGAGTACCTGGGATTACAGGTGTATGCCATCACGTCCAGTTAATTTTTGTATTTTTAATAGATACAGGGTTTCACCATGTTGGCCAGGATGGTCTCGATCTCCTAACCTTGTGATCTGCCCGCCTCAGCCTCCCAAAGTGCCAGGATTACAGGCGTGAGCCACTGTGCCTGGCCTATATTTTTCTTTCTTATCAACATATCCAGCCATTCATATGGTAAATTGTTATCTATCCAGAAAGGCTTTCCCAGAGATTAGAATCAGAGCAGACAGCAACCTATGCCCAACTACGGTTACTAAAAAAATATTGAATGATTTGGGCCTGACTACAGAGATGATTTAAGAATTTAGTTTGCTCATTTTCTAGTAAGGAAAGTATTCTAACCATGAGACTAAGCCCTTTATAAACCAACAAATAATTAATTACCAAGGGACTTTACTCTGAAATGAAAAGTTTCAGTCTGTGTCACACTGTGTATTAATTTCTCTTATAATTAGTGTCACCAACGAATGATTAACTTATGAACAATTATAAATGGCTAAGTGTGCTAAGCTTCCTTCCTTAATTGGTTGAGAAATATAGGTGAATATTTTCATAATGCTAAAACCACTTGCGTATATAAACACTGATAGTTTCATTAATAGAGAGAAGGAATAGAGCTTAGTAAATTTATTTGGGAAACAACTTTAGGTCTCAATTTGGCTTTTAATTTTGGATTGGATTTACACTGTTGACTTGGAACCATTTTGCGTGCTTGTATAAAATAGGTACCAAGACAAGAGAGTGTATAAATATAATATAGATGTTTTCTTATGAGCTAAAATGGAAATTATTCTTGCACTCTAAAAAACAATTTGACTATTATCAATTCTGGGAAGATAGACTTTGGCTATCTCTATCATTCTTTTAAATCTCTCATAGACATCCCTTATAAAAATGACAGTTTAGGAAAAATTAAACAAATTCATTTGGAAACAAAGGAAAACAATGTTCAATTATATTAGATGCTTTTGTCTTTACATACTGATAAAGAACCATGAGCAAAAAAAGGGACAAAACATAGGCCATTTTGCCAACATAAAAATAGAATTGGATATATGTACAAAGGGTTGGAAGGGAGAAGGATGTCTCCATCGCCACCAGCCTAGTGCAGGCCACTCTCTCTTGTTTAGACTGTGATACTTGATTCCTAACTGTTCTCCATGCTTTCACTTTTGTCTTTCTTCCATCCATTCTCCGTAAAATCTGGTGATTTTTTTATACCCCATGCCCTCTCCTACTTAGAGCTGTATGCATATATTATACATCAGTTCCTTTGCCTGGACTATCAATCCTGAAGTCAGCTCTCTTTGAAGTCTACTTCTCCAATAAGTCTTCCATGACCATAACTTCTGACGCAAATTCCTGCCTCCTCATCTCCATTGTCCATCTGCTCTTCATGGTGCACCCAGTATGTCTTTATAGCTGTTATTACAATTGTGTAACAATTGTATTTATATGTGTTTGGTTTTTTCCTTTTCACTAAACAATAAGATCTCTGAGAGCCTCACACAGCCTTGAGAGTAGGCACTCAGAAAAAAGAGAAGAAGGAAAGGAAGAAGAAAGTGGTGGCAAAAATAAGGCAGAGAGGAGGAGCTCATACAAAATATTTGGTGAATGAATAATAGGCTACTTTTTTGGTGTATATGCCCAAAACACTCAGTTCAAAAAGTTTACTCATGGAATTAATTATAGACTTAAAGGTAGCTTAAAGAGCCATTAAGTAGAAATAGATCTTTTAAATAGAAATATTCAAAAATAAAACAAGTGAAAAAAAGATAAATAATGACCTAAGGCACATTCAAACAAAGTCTGAAAGAATCCAATGTTCTGGATGCTTATCTGATTTAAATGTGCAGACTTCTCAGAGTTCTGTCATTACTCACAATTACGCTGACAGTGGAGTTCCCAAACATTGTCTGACCACCATCTGGTTCAACATTTTCAATCACTCCCTGGAATTTCATTTAGTGCTTCCAGGCATTTTGGTCAGATACTCATTTCTGCAATTCCAATTTCAATGAAATTACAGAATCTGATCAGCAAATCATTTTAAAGGAATTTTCTCAGGGAAGGCTAGGAGAAAGTATCATGCCATTTCTTCTCTTCTTTTAAAACTCATGTGATAAATGCCTCATTTAATTTAGCATTATCATATAACTTTCTTTTTTTGCAAACATATATGTTGTGTTCTCAGATTCACCACAAATAACTCTTGGTTTAATTCCAGTTTAGTGGATGTTTCATGGCAAAAAAAAAAAGACTGTTAAAATAGAGCCTGCTGCTAAACATGCAAGCAATTGCTCCTTTACTTTTGCACACTGAAATTATTTATCATTGCAAGCATCTAAAATGTACACCAGATAATAACCCTTGGACTGTCTTATTTGGTACTACGTATAAGATGTTAAATAATTTGGATAATATTTGAATTTGCAAGTTATGGTTTTTAAAAATCTTTCAGTTTAAACATTTTTATTTTTCATAATACAAGAATCATTGGTCTTTTAGTCCATTTAGAAAAAAGTTTGGCAACAATAATTTTTAGATATGGTATTGCTATTTATTATGTGTCATTGCTATGCACAGGACATATTGTGTATATTGCTATGTGTCATTGCCAAACATGGCATCAGTGAAGTGGTGGTTTAGTTTTCGTGATCAGTGGGAATGCATGAAAGAATTGCTATTTGTTTCTCTCAGAAAGGAATGTCTTTTGCATGAAACCTTAGTTCCTTATTTGCCCTCAAATTATTATTTTTAAGTTTATTGTGTTAAGTAACTTGTCTATCTGATTAATTAGGTTCTCAAACCGTGCTTATCTGACTCTCCCTTTCTGTATCCATTGCGGATTTCTGCACTTGGTGCTACAGTGTTACTGACCACCAGTTCTTGGGGTCTCGGTGCAATAGAAATTCACATGTGGCCAAAAATGTTTTCCCAGAGGAGGCTTCCTTGGAGCTTATGCCCAGGCATAAGGGAGGCAGCACAAAAGAGAAAGAGAGGATTCCCTGCCTGACACCACAAAAAGAGCTGGTATGGCTTTTTTTTTACTAGACAAAGCACAGGAATTGACATTAAGGGTAGGGTATGCAGGCTGGGCAGGGCAAAGCACATGAGGGATAGGGTGTGCAGGTCAACATATCTGGTTGCCATGGTTATCTTGAGTAATGGGCCACCTGGTGGTCTGGCCACTGGCAACAAGGATGTAAATCAATTGCTCAGCATTCCTTCCAGAGGTGGGACACTCTGCAAGCTTGGTTATTTCCTAAGGCCAGTTCCTGGAACTCTTTAAGTAAAAGGCATGGTTAAACATTATGGCATCAGTGAGGTAGTTGTGTGGGTTTTGTGATCAGTGGGAATGCAGGACAAGATGCCCTAGTGGGGGCGAGCTGAAGCCAAGCCCTCTTCTGTCTCAGCAATACTGAGTTTGAATATATGTCTCATTTTTGTAACATACTGTGTTATGTCCTTGGGCTGCTGGTTTTCCACCTTCTTCAAACCTATTTGGCAGCTAGTCTTTCCAATGAGAGAGTTATGTTAAACTTCCCAACTAACATTCAAGATCTTTTATTTATTTTATTGATTTGCCCTTCAGCTATACCTATCCATAAACCTCCAACTTTAGATCAATATAAGCAACCCCTTCTGCTTCTGTGCTGTGGCTGCCAGCACCATGGGAGAAAAGTCGCACAACTGTGTGGATTGATGCCACTGCAAATTTATGGTTTCCAATCTTAGCTGGGCCTGCAACTCAGGTCGATAATCCTTTTAGCAATCTCTGGTCAGTTCCCATGCCCATTACTTCAGCTAGCATGCCAAACTTTAACCACTCTTCTCACGCCCTTTCTGACCACCCCTCACCCTGCAGCCATGAAAAATGAACAATGATCTTGCCTCCTACCTTTAAAATAAAAGTAAAAGAAAAGAAAAATCAGCCCACAAACTTCTAGCATTCAAATTTTTCTGTACTTCAGTACAATTTCTATTTTGAATTTCTGTTCTACTAAGGTGGCAGAAACTTAATTCTCTCAGTCAAACAGTGATTCCCACTGGGCTTTTACTTTCTCCCTGGGTTGTGACTATGATGGGGGAGGGGGATGCCTAAAAAGGCATAAAGGGCTTTCTGCTCTTGATGTCATCTGGCCACAGAGGCATCTTCTGAGCCCTGTCTTTCCCATCTAGTTCTTGATCAGTCATTGATATGGCTTTCTTAGACATGTTAGTTTCTGTGTGCATGGCTTTTGAGTCAGAGGACCCCTCCCCTACTGATAAGAAACTCTTGGGCCCACTTTGGGAATGCTTTTTGCTTCTCCCAGACAAAAAGCAGGGCTGTCTAGGAGATCGCCAGAGCCTCCATCTGCTCAGGCTTGTGGTTCTCCACAATGACTGGATGGAAGAATCACCTGACAAGCTTTACAGCTACCAATACCTGGGGCAGGACTTCTCAAAGTGTGGTCCAAGAACAGCATTATTCAGACTCACCTGAAGACCACTGAGAAACTCAAATTCTTAGCACACACTAGACCTACTGAATCACAAACTGTGTGGGTGGTATCCAGAAATCTGCATTTTTAAAAAGAAATCTTCCTGTTGGTTCCGATATCCACTAAAGTTTGAGATCCTGCCCTGGGAAAGGGCCTGAATATTAGCATAGTTCCCAGGGAGTTTCAATGTTTGACTGGAATTGAGAACCGCTGGCTTAGACATATCAGAAAACCACTATTTTGGGGGGTTTTGCCACCTCCCCAAGACTCTGCTGGGGCAAATGAGGTGTCAGTTCTATCTGATTTAGAACCCCCACATGTATCAAGTATCTGGGGTCTTCTTACCTCTCTGGCTTAGCTCTGGAAACAGGGCACAGAATCCCTGTCTGTATATCCTAGCCACGTCCCACCATTTTTCTTCTGAGTCTTTTGCCTCTCCTCAGCTTACAGAATCCTTTTCTTCACTTGGGGAGTGTGGGGATTGTGGGTGAGGAGAGAATCACTCTAGTGCATGATGTTTTTCTCCAAAATGTTTTACTGTAAACTGTAAGAGCTTCCTCTCTGTTCTCCCAAGGACCTAGGATTTATCCAAAAGCCAGGCAGGGACCCTACCCCTCCACTCTCTTTACTTCCTGTTGTCACATCAAAAACTCAAATGTGCAGGAAAATTAGTTATTTTTTTAAATCTGTATTTCAGATAAATTTTTAACGTGTGCCCTCATTCTCCTAAAGTGGGAGAAAGTTCATCTCAGGTGGTCAATTCAGGAATCCCCTCATACTTTACGCTGACTTGTATATGGGTGTTCTTTCTGGTGGGGTGAGAGAGAGCTAAGTAATGCCAGGGCATCTCATAGGTAGGGAGGACGGCAAACCTGAAGGAGCTGCCTGGGAGAAGAATGAGCAATATTTCCCCAGGGAACTGCACGAAAGCTGGTGTGGAGCAGGTTGGAACATGAGTGCGTCGGTGAAGCTCTACAAGGCCAGAAATTGAGCGCTGTATTTTTTCACTGTTTTCCCCCAGTATCTTTCACTCTAATTCCCCAGTTATTAGAGTCCAGAACTTAGATGCAACCCTCCGAAAATAGGTGTGTGAGGAGTCACCTAGTTGATATATATTAAGTTTCTGTGACTCTTGGCATACTGTCAAGCTTGAATGAGAAATTTAGTTAAGCAAGAAAAAAGTGAAGAAAGTTACATTACCTGGGAATGTGGCCTGAGGTTGCTCCTGCTATACCTCTCTGTAACAGTCCTTATTACATTCACTTTTTTAAAAAGTTCAGGGATTTATTTTGAAATCGTTTCAAATATAGAAAAGTTAAAAGCATATTATAGAGGCTTGCTATGTACTCCCTCACTGAGATTCCTGGTACCATTTTCATATATTTGCTCTATCACCCCCTTTTCTAAATATTTCTCCATGACCATTAGTCTTTTTTTGGAGCTATTTGAAAACAAGTTGCAGACGTGATTCCTCACTACACCTAAATACTATGGTGTGTAGTTTCCCTAAGCGAGGACACTCTTTTATCTGACCCTTAGGAAACCTTCAAAATCAGGAAATTATTGGTACAATAGTATCACCTAACCTACAGACCCCATTCACATCTCTCCAGCAGTTCCAACAAAGTGTCTTTGCCTTCTGGCCCGGAATATCATCTGCGAATGCATGTTGCATCAAGTTGCATCTCTCCAGTTGCCTCCAATTTGGAATACGGGTATTTCCCCCTCCCCTGTCTTTCATGCTGTTCATAGTCTTAGATAACCTAGGATCTATGTTCTATGTATAGGATGACACTTAGGCTGGGCCTGTCTAGTGTTTCCTGATGACTAGTCCCAGGGCAGGCCGTCTTGGTAGGAATACCACAGAAACGATGCTGTGTTTCTCTCAGTGTGTCCCATTCTGGTCCACTCCATGTGCCGTACCTCCTGAGATATCAGCACGCACACTGCCTCTGATTGAGGCAGATGGATCCATCATCTGCTTGGGTCTCTCTCTTCTCCCATTTCTCACCTCTTCAGGAGGCTGTGGACACCCTGCCACATATCTTTCTGTGCTTCTTTTACCCTCAATACTACCATGCAATACCCTCCCCTGTGGTGGGGAAAGGAAGGAAAAAGAAAAGAAGGAAAAGTGGTAAGAAAAAGGCTCAAATTCATTTTAATATTTCCATCCAAGATTTTTTTTTTTTTCCCCCTTTCCAAACTTGAGATTCTTGGTATTGAGGACAGGAACTGGTATTATATCAATTTTATATTCACTGTCCTTTATGAACTGACTTGTATGCAGTAGGCCTCTGTAAATTGTTAATGAATTAATGAATTGGTCTTTCCTCTGGATTTATACTCTTGGTTCACTTTGGACATTTGCATTAAAAGTGATAGTCATTTGCAAGATCTTGCCAATGACTCCATTTGCTTTTTAATGCAGAGTTGATGAGCACAACTTGCTGTTCAGCTGCCTGGAGCTGCTGAGGAGATCATCATGGTGGAATGGAGGGATGAATGCATAATTTGAATTCCAAGTTCCATTTGTTTGTTTTCTTTTTAATGAGAAATGTGTTCAGATCAGAGTGCTTTCAAGTCTCCTCCGATGAAGAATACATGACTGTTTAGTAGATACCAAGTTTAGGATAATCCCATTTTTGATTCACTGATTTTGTTTATTTCAGTGAAGGATTTGGGGTGTTTCTGCTAACTTCTTAACTTAGAAAGCAATAGCTTTCTGAAATTTAGTAATTTCCGCCATAGCCACAAATTATATATTATTATGTATATGATTGCTTTGTACTTGTTAAACTGTATTGTATAATCAATTTGTTGAATGATTGACTTTTTCTACTAAGCCATAACTGTCTTACCTTTGTATAATATTTAGAGTAGTGCTTAACACAGAATAGATACCCAAAACATATTTATTGAAATAAATAATTGCTATTATGCATTCTGGAGTATTTGCTGATGTTCATCTATCTTACTATGAGAACTTAGGTAATGTTAACTATAACTTAAGTCAATTGACTGATCATCCAGTTTGAATTATACCCTTAGTACACATTCTCTACTTTATTCTCATAAATTTTAGACATTTTTGTCCTTGTTAACTGATGAATGCACCTCTCTTTCTTACTTCAAGTGGAGCAATGGATTGAGGAAAGACACTGTGAATAAGTGTCAAAGTAGGAGAAATTTACTGGTATGGAAAGTGGAGGTGTGGAGAGAAGCTCCAGCACCTGTGGTAGAGTAGATGGTAAGATATAAAATCTAGAATTCTTTAAAAATCTTTTAAAATTTTATTTGTGTAGCTTTAAGAGGAAAAAAACTATGGTTTTTATCTTTAAATTACAATAGATTGCAAAAACTCACACCATAGGTAAGATGGCATATTTCACACACTTTCCATCCACTCCTATTCCTGGAAGATATTACTAATGAGTGAGGGCATTATTTCCTTCTGATTTTGGACTTTCCCTCCAAAGTTTTCTCAATTTGTGTTCTAGATAACCAATCAGTCACAGTTGATTCTTGAACTGAATGTTTTTGGCATGCCCACCATGAGATTTTAGAGCAATGATCTGATTTTGTCCCAAAAGTTGCCCGTTTCTTCCCCGCTAGATCTAGAATGGGTATACTAAAAACCCTGTTTCTACCACAGGAACATCTCATTTGTCCTATAGAGTTAAGACTGCATTAATGTCAACTTTCTGATGCCTGAAAATTCCAGGTTTAGAACGTCCTAGATTGCACAGCTTTGGGTGTAAAAATTATTCTTTTAAAAAATCTTTTCCCATTCTTTTCTGTGAAAACTCTACCATCCTGATTCATCATAAGGCTTTTCATATTTAATTATTCCAGATGTTGAGCTATGATAGGTCTTGACTAACAGCATTCATAGTAAGTCTTATTTTTAAGTGTGTACTCTGACCATTGAGTTGATTATGCAGGTATAAATAAAAACACGTTTCAGCATACTACGTGGTTTTGCTTTTTGCCTTTCCTTTCTCTTGCATCTGGGATCAATCAAACCAGCAGGCAGCTGGATAGAGGTAAAACACGTTATATATAAAGCCTCATCTTTTGCAATATTATGTAGAAATGACTCATATTTGTCATCCTGATCTAAGAGAAAGTCAATATCTCAGATGTGATATCACTGACTCTTGGACCATAATAAAAGCAGGTAATGTCATAAAGGATTTGCCATTTATGTCAGGTTAACCGACCATTAGTTAAAATCAATCAGTTAAGTTGTATTACGTATTTGCTCAACTGAGCTTTTAGAAGTTTTTCTACAGTAATGGTTATTCTTTCCAACTGGAAGTTAGTTGTAATCAATAGCCAGAACACTGTTCTGCATAAGGGTGATGGAGTAAATATAATGCCCTTCGTCTGCTTTAATCAAAGTTGATGATGCTACAGAGGTGACACTTCCTCACAAGAACATCTGGCAGGCAGAGTGGTAATGTAGGTCAGCTTCAAATGTGAATGTTTGGAATTACTTAGTTGGAACAACACAATGTGTCAGCATTAGCCCACATATAATCAGAACAGTTCCTGTTATGTGCAGGGAAACTGAATGACTGAGAACCACATGTTAACCTCCCTTTATGGCAAGGATCCCAGAAATACCAATGGGAGCTGCACATGTTGACTGGAAGAGCAGATGTGACCTATCTACTGTCTTTGAGTTCCCAAGCCTCACTTGGTAGGTCTGGCACCCTTTAAAGTAAAATTTGAGTATTGGTGGGAAGTTTTTCTTTAAAACTAATATGATGCTGGCATTTAATCAGTTCTTGCTTTCATTGAAAACAAACTCTCATGTGGATCTAAATCACTCTTTTATCAAAACTAATTTGTCATAGTAAAATATTTTAATGATACTTGCTTTGATAGGTGTTCACTTGGGAGGGAGTTGAAGAAGAAAATACTTGTTTGGATGTCATGGGAACCCTCTAAACACCTGGATATTTACTTGCTATTCTTTTCCAGTTGCAATGGAGCTCATCCATAAATTCCAGTCCTGACATACTCTTAATTCTGCAAGATCCAAGGAAATGAAAAAGAAAAGGTCACGAGGTAGAATAGGAAAACGGGATGATTAGGTTATGGTTTTAAACTTTTAAAAAGTCAACATGTGATGAGATTGATAAGGAAAAAAGTTGAGCCTTTTGAAGATATAAAAAGCTTAGGGAGTTCTTCCATTTCAGTCTCTGAAATCAGATTTGTTTCTCTGCTTGTTCACTGTTTAGTTGGAGGTGGGTTTTTTGTTTTTTGTTTTTGTTTTGTTTTATTTTAGATTTTACCTTATCCTTACCTACAAAATTTCCTTTGTTGCTGAGTCAGTCGGTATTTCTTTTGGCCATTCGTAATAGAAGTCTGACTATAGTTACTTACTACATGGAATTTATTTTTCACATATCAACTTTGTCCTGAAGTTGGCAATGTGGTTGGTTCATCTCTAGGTATCATGTTCATACTTTAGGCAGAAAGAAGATGGTAAGATTGAGTAGAAAGGAGCACATTAACTCTGTATCTATCCTTTTCATCAAGAAAACAACAAATCTTATAGAAACTCTTCCCAGTAGACTTCCCTTCACGTGTATTGGGCAGAACGATGGTCACATGGCTTTGGCTTCAAATAAATCTCTGTGGGAGATGAGCATTTTTAATTTGGCACATTTCTACCCCAGGAAAAATTGTAATTCTGTAGGTAGTGATGAAAGGGCAAATACGTATTGCATAGGCAACTAGCAGCATCTGCCACAGTTAACTAAAGTCAGCTTCAGAACGTTCTTGCTTCTTTTTCCATTAGAAAAATGGCACATATAATTCCAGATTACAATGATCTCTTAGTCCAAGCAAATCATTCTTCATGCTTCCACAAGTTCTCCTTTTAAATCACAGATCTGAGTCACTCCCAGTTTCTTTGGGAAGCAGTCTGGGTTCCTGTAACACACATGCTCAGACTCTGCTTCCCTTTGTTTCCTGCTGGCACATGCTGTATGTACCAGGCCTTCTGAACCACATGTAGTACTGAAAATCCCAAATACTCTTTCATAACTCCATGTATTTTCATGTGCTACTTCATTTGCTTATGTTGTTTGTCCCGCATGAGTCTTTTGTGAAATGAATACTATTTTTCTTTTTTTTGCATGACTCTGCATTGTCATTGCCCTCAATGTTGGGGCCCAGTTGGCTACTGCTACTCTTGCTGTATACAGTGCTTTGGCCATGGATCCATTGCTTTCTGTCACTCTCTTGAAGTTGTCTGTCTGCCATCCCCATGATACTGTGAGTTTCAAAACGGGTCATGTTTTATTTACCCATGTCTTATTCACATGATTAATGCAGTACCTGGCATAAGATAAGCCCTTGATAAATGTTGCTTGGATGCATGAATGAATCAACTAATTAGCAGTGCACATTGTTACATTAAGGATCTCTGCTTCCATTAAAAACCTGACACTACTGTATGGTAAGATCAGAGTAAATCGACATGAATACTCTTCATAAATATGCTAATTTCCATATAGTTGTTATAATATATTTAGCATAAATAACTGTTGTTCTATAGGGAAAACATCTTGTGTAAATAGCATGTAGTACATGGCTGATTCATTAATGTGTTCTACAGTACATGTTTAAAGGTGTTAGATATAATATTTAAAACCTACAGTGGTCATACAAAACATGGAGAAAGCCATCCAAAGCCTATGTCACTAATGTCTGCAGAAATCCATGGTGCTATATATCAGTAGGCTCAAGAACTGCATAAATATTTTCTTGCAGGGATTCTGAAGTGACGTAGCAATGATTGGATAGAAATTTCACAATTCACTTCTCCAATTTCAAGAAAGTCAAATGTTTATTAATTTTTCATTAGGTAGTTGTTTATGTACATTTTTAGGTATTATTTTGATTTTTTTGTTTGTTTTTATGTAATTTTTTTGATATCAGGTTTTAAGGAATTATGTTCAGAATTAATAAAGTCTTCCAAGTCAGTTATTATTTTTGCTTTCCTTATTTGGTTTCCTTATTTTTCTTTTGTTTTAATGTTCACTTTAAAAATCTCCTTTAAAATATTTATCTCTGCATGCCATTGTTTGTGTTAGTTTAGTTCAAGGAGTTGTTTCTGTGTTTTCATTTAGGGAAGAATCTCTTCTGCATAAATTCAGATGAGACAATAGTAACAATGATTTCAAAGTTTCAGGTTTTACAAAAGGAGCCTGTGCTTGTGAAAACCTTCAGAGGATGGAAACAGCAAAGACTAGTTGCAGGGGAAGACAATTCTTTACCTAAGAAAGTGTCCTGTATTCAGATTCACCAGTTTCTAGTGACACTGGATGCCTATGGATCACATGGACTGTGAGATATTTTCTTAGGAGTAAAGTTTTGTTGTGACATGTGTTATATTCAATGTTCAAGTATCAGTGGGTTGGACGATACTTCTCTCTCTGTCCCTGAGCATAAACTTGACTTCAGAAGACAGCATGGAGTAAAGACAAAACTCTCTCCTTTCCCATACTTGAGTGGTAGCATATGAAGTCTGGAAAGACATAACTAAGTAAAATATTTTATATTACTGTAGTAGAACTTTACCCCATTTCAGAGCTTTCCTTTTTCTTTCTTGTTTTTAAATCTGTAATTCACATCACACTAGTCTGAACTGGTTTTCCTCCTCCAAACTCCTTGACCTGTATCATAAATTTAATCTTTTATATGAATTGCTTTACATTGTTTTCCAGTTGCTTCATATCTTGTCTTCTTGATGCTATCGAATGTCAAAGACAGAACAAGGCCGGTTTCTCAGTGGGCCTATTTTCTCAAAAATATCCAGTCATGGGAATGAGGGAGAAGTTAGATAATAGTTTTAATGAATAACATTTTTGTAGTGATCACCTTTGAAATTTCAAAATGCTTCTGTTTTTCCAAAAATAAAGATTGATTTTGAAATTAAGCTTTATTATTTATCATATTTTACAGAGGTACGTAGATTGGAGATATTTGCCTTTGATTATTCAGCTAGTGGTAGAAATGCAAGACGTGCCAATTTTCATGACTTTCTAAGCTAAACCAAACTAACATGAACCTTGAGAGCTGTGTAAGTTGTCTTGAGCAGGTCTCAGGCTGACTCTGGTGCCAGCTCATTGCCAAGACTGGTAAACATAGACACTCCTGCTGTGGTTGCTGTCAAACATGGTAAAATGAATGCTCTTGGTCAAAGCTTGAGAGTAGCTTGGTGACATTCCATTTGCAAACAGATTGCTGGTACTTGGCTTGATAAATACACACATACACTCTATTAAGAAGAAAAGTAAACTATGGCCAATTCTATGTCATAATATAATCCTCAAGTCAACAAATTACAAGGGAAATTTGGAAAGCATTTTTTTGGCTATCTTTCCCTGATACCCCATAAGAATGTTTTACCTTATTCAGTGACTTTCTGAAAAGTTCTATGATTGAGGATTTTTTACAAAACCATATGGTTTTAGTATATGTGTAAAAATCTTCTTTGCTGTTTCCCAAATATTGAGACAGAAATTTGACCTTTTTTCAATTCATGAAAGTGCCAGTAATTAGCAATGTTATTCAAATGCATTGTCAACAATTAGCTTGACACACATAATTTTAAACTAATTAAATGCTATGTTGGTGTCCCCCAAAATTCAGATGTTGACACTTAATACCCAATATGATAGTATTAACAATTTGGGCCTTTAGGAGATGATGTAGGCTACTCCATTATGAAGGGGATTTGTGCCTTTATAAAAAAAAGATGAAAGGGAGCCTGTTTGCCCCTTATACCACTTGCAGACACATAGAAGTTGTCATTTATAAAGTATTAAGTTGTTGCGAAAGTAGTTGTGGTTATTGCCATTACTTTCAATGGCAAAACCCGCAATTACTTTTCCACCAACCTAATAGAAAGCTCTCACAGGCACTGAATATGTTGGCACCTTGGACCTCCCGGTCTCCAGAACTGTGAGCAATAAATCTCTGTTGTCTGCAAGTTACCCAGGATAAGTTATTTTGTTATAGCAGCCCAAACAGACTAAGACACTGGACTAAGAATTCAAGTTAGAAGAAACAAATGAAAATGCTCAAAAATCATGCACTTGATATTAGGAAATTATCCAACAATTAAGTAGAAGGTTTTATACTTTGAGTAATCTTAAAGACAATGAAAAGTGCATAGTTACAATGCTTTCTGATATACACAACATGACCTTTTTGTTACTTTGGGTCTTTACAGCTTATATTTGTTGCATTTGTTTTGATCCTTAGAAAAATGGAGAGAGGTAGATCATCTACTAATATCTCTAGGTACAGATGGCAATAAGTGATTTCTCAAGAGCAAAAAAGGGTAGTTATTGTGATTGTCTGATGGTTTATTTACTCTGAGACTCACTCTGTTTCAACCTTCTACCTTTTCTTCATTTTCTATCCCAGACAGAAAGATTCCTCTTCTAGATAGACTGTCTGTTACTTCTACTCCGTTTTTCATACTTTTCTCTTTACATCTTACTCTTTTCATCTGCCAAATGCAGATAATAATAGCACTCACCTCATAAGACTAACAGAGGAGGATGTAAAATAAAATATATGGAGCACTGTGCATCTGCATACTTTGATTTATTCTCACATTTGCTTCGGACTTGTGCACATGCAAGCACGCATAGGACACACAAAGTATGCACAAATACTTGCCCATATCCCAGCCCAATTAGCTGTGGTGCCAGTCTTGCTGGGTAAAGGCAAGCCTCAATTTATCCACAAGAAGTACAAAGTATTGCCTACAGCAGCAGATTTCAAACTTTTTTCCTTTTCTGTACAGTTTGAAAAATTATTGAGCTTCCCCAAACAGCGCTTGCTTCTGGGGGTTATAGCTGCTGATATTAGATGTAAACACTTTAAAAATTTTTGAATATATATTTAGATTTATTTAAAAATAACATAAATTACATGTTAACACAGGCAGCTATTTTTTAAAGACTATATTTTCCGAAACAAAAATTTTAATGAGAAAATCTGGCTGTTTTTGAAATCTGTTCTCTCTATATACAGGAGGAGATGGTGAATTCTTACCTTGGCCTGTGACACATTGAAACATACAAAGATAGAGGTGTCACAGGTTTATCTGTGTGATTGGCACATATTGCACACCTATGCAAATAAAGCAGGTTGAATTTGTAAATATTATTACATGATTTATTTACTCTATTAATAAAGTACAAGGAAGCTTTCCTTACCCATACTTTTCTTTAAAAATCTTTAACTGAATTTTAGATTATAGTGGTGATTATCAAGATTAAGTTACTGAGGAATGACAATATAAGAAAAAGTGGGCTGGGCATGATCGCTCACGCCTGTAATCCCAGCACTTTGGGAGGCTGAGGCAGGTGCATCATGAGGTCAGGAGATCGAGACCATCCTAGCTAACACAGTGAAACTCTGTCTCTACTAAAAATACAAAAAATTAGCTGGGTATGGTGGCGGGCGCCTGTGGTCCCAGCTACTCGGGAGGCTGAGACAGGAGACTGGCGTGAACCTGGGAAGCAGAGCTTGCAGTGAGCTGAGATCGCGCCACTGCACTCTAGCCTGGGCAACAGAGAGAGACTCTGTGTGAAAGAAAAAAAAAAAGGAAAAAGAAAAAGTGACCCAGCATGGTGGGTCATGACTGTAATCCCAGCACTTTGAGAGGCCAAGGTGGGCGGACTGCTTGAGTTCAGGAGTTCAAGACCAGCCTGGGCAACAGGGAAAAACCCCATCTCTACAAAAAATACAAAAAAATTTAGCTGGGCCTAGTGGTGCACACCTATAGTTCCAGCTACTAAGGAGGCTGAGGTAGGAGGATCACTTAAGCCCAGGAGGTGGAGGTTGCAGTGAGCCGAGATCCTGCGACTGCACTCCAGCCTGGGTGATAGAGTGAGATCCTGTCTCAAAAAAAAAGGAAAAGAGAAAAGAAACGGTGCTTCAGGAAATTAACAACACTAGAGATGTGAAATATATATTGAAATGGAACACATTTTACTGTATTATTTTTTAAAGAAAATGCAGTACCTATTGGTCTCCTCATGACATCATAACAATGACCTATACTTACTATGTGACAGATGCTGTTTTAAGTACTTTTCATTTTTAATCTATTTTAGTTTTCACAATAGCCCAATGAAACAGATACTATTATTACTGGTTCTATAGCTTTGAATAATTTCTTTAATCTCCCTGTGGATAATAAGAATTGCATACTTTGCAAGAAAATAAATGTGAAGAATCTAACAGATGTTCTAGCACAAAATAGATGCTTAACAAACAGTAATTATTGTTATTCTCTATTCCTTCCCAACTCTTCAGTATAGAACTGTCCAAGCATTAAGTACTCATGAAAGCAGTGCTTCAATGAACTCACATTGAAAGGGAATAGAAAAGAGGAGAAAAAATAATGCATAGTTTCTTTCTCCTGATTTTTGTTGTTGTTGTTGTTTGTTTAGTTTTTTTTTGTTGTTGTTTGTTTGTTTTGAGACAGAGTCTTACTCTGTCGCCCAGGCTTGAGTGCAGTGGTACAATCTCAGCTAACTGCAACCTCTGCCTCCCGGGTTGAAGCGATTCTCCTGCTTCAGCCTCCTGAGTAGCTGGGATTACAGACACATGCCACCATGCCTGGCTAATTTTGATATTTTTAGTAGAGATGGGATTTCACCGTGTTGGTCAGGCTGGTCTTGCACTCCTGACCTCATGATCTGCTTACCTCAGCCTCCCAAAGTGCTGGGATTACAGGCATGACACCACGCCTGGCTTATTTAGCTCTTTCTTGATTTCTTGTAGATCTTGTATCACCAGCATTGTGCTTATTTTCCCAACTCTTAGCATAAACATATCTTGACATCCATATTGCACAATCGCAAGTAATAAAACAAACAAACGAAAAACAAACCTCTGCATTTATTTCATCTATAGAAAGTAACTTTCCCTTTGAGACTGTAATTGCTAACATTTGTAATAATTCTTGAAAGTTTCCACAAAGCTGCTTGCATTTAAAATATTTTTGGAAAACATATGTGTGTGTTTGTTTAAGTATGTGCTGTATTTTTCCTTATCAAAAGCTGTTGATTAATATTTACATAAACATGTCATGTGAAAAGATCAGTCATTTTTCTGTGCTGCAGACATGCCTGGAAAAGGTCATTTTGTTTCTGTTTAAGCATGTTAACTATTCACAGAAAGATGGCAAAAATCTATTTGTTTGACTTCTGTGGATTTAGGTGCATCTTGGTGGAGCATATTACATTCCTCTATAGGACCCAGTTTAGACTGAGTTTGTTGTCAATAACACCAAATTGCCAAATAGTTGGTTGGGTATTTGAGCTTTCTGGATGACCAAAAATTGCATACAGCCCTATTGTCCAGGCAGAAATTACACATTAGCAGTACCAAAGTAAGGAAATAAATCAAATACAATAAGGGGTTAGGTTTGATTTTAAGAGGATATTTGATATTTTTCAGGATTTAGACCGCAGAACCACGTTTACTAATTGTCTAAGCCCTCCTGCTTTTCGGAGAAGGTTCTGGGTGCAGTGCTGTGTGGAGGCATATTGAAGTCAGAGGCAAGAGCAAAATGTATGCCCTGGTATATACCTATTAATATAGTACCTTAGTTTGAACCAAGTAGAAATTAATAAAAGCTCTACAATCAAAAGACATGACTATAAAGCTCCATGTTGCCCAATATTTTCTGCACAAAATAATGCAGGGCTTGAAAAAACAACCTTTTTTTTTTTTGGAGACAGGATCTCACTCAGTTGCCCAGGCTGGGGTGCAATGGCACAATCTCGACTCACTGCAACCTCCCCTTCCCAGGTTCAAGCTATTCTCCCACCTCAGCTTCCTGAGTAGCTGAGACTACAGGCACCTAACATGCCCAGCTAATTTATGTATTTTTTGTAGAGATTGGATTTCGCCATGTTGCCCAGGCTCGTCTCGAACTCCAGGGCTCAAGTGATCTACGCTCCTTGGTCTCCCAAAATGTTGGGATTACAGACATTAGCCATGGCACCTGGCCTCTTCCCTCATTTGAAAACACAGTACCTGATGAATCTAGAAGTTCCCTCTTCCTGTCATGGATGAACCCATCTTCTGCCTTTGGCTTCACCTGAGTGTTTCACATGTGTCACATGAACTCAGGGACCAAGTTCTCTGGAGGTTACCTCCGCAATGTCTGTTCCATCTGTAAGGTCCTTTTCCTTTCCAGCATGAAGCACTATGATCTCTACTCTTCGTATGGAGCACTGCAAACACCTCCGACTGCCTTCCCTTTTACAGTCAGTTGTAAACAATACTGCCAAATAATTAACATTTATGAAATGCATTTCTGAGCATATAAGCACCAGCCAACTCCATGTCTTAGTTAACTGATCCCTTTTTTAAAGAAATTAAGCATACACTCCACTGCCAAACATTCAGTTGTCTCTCAATTGGGCACTGGTTTAGATTTCCAGCCTCTGGTGTAGCTACTCCCTGTACTGTAGCCAAACACTGTCACTGTTCCTCATTCATGTTGTAGGTTTTTATTTCTCTGTGACTTTGCCTTTTCTGGTTCCCATCAAGATAACGTTTTTTGTTTTTGTTTTTGTTTTTGTTTTTTTTGAGACAGAGTCTTGCTGTGTCACCCAGGCTGGAGTGCAGTGGTACCATCTTAGCTCACAGCACCCTCCCCTTCCTTTCCTGGTTCAAGTGATTCTCATGTGTCAGGCTCCCAAGTCGCTGGGATTATAGGTACCCTCCACCACCCCCAGCTAATTTTTGTAATTTTTAGTAGAGACGAGGTTTTACCATGTTGGCCAGGCTGGCCTCGAATTCCTGACCTCATGTGACCCGACTGCCTCAGCCTCCCAAAGTGCTAGGATTACAGGTGAAGATTACACTTTTGTAAAGTCCATCTTAAATAAAAAACATTTTTTAAAGCTTTTCCTTACTTCGCTCTATGACCTGATATGATTTCTTCTTCTTTCAAACTTTTAGAACAACTTTGGTGGAATCGCTCTTACAAAATTTCTTATATTCTAACTTACTGTACAATTATTTTCTTGCCTCATTTTTCCTACTAAATTTCAAATCCTTCCAGAATGTGAGCCATGTATCTTCTCATCTTCTCATTTTTATATGAGGTACAGGATCCAGTGCAAATATAATATTCTAATTTTTGTATTCCGTTATAATTATATATTATAATTATAACTTATAATAGAATACAAAAAAGTTGCCTAATTCACTATTGCCTAAATTTCTCCAATCATCATCATCCTGGTTAGAAAGTGAGATTCTTGACACTTCCCTGAGTGATTCCGACTCATTAGATTTAAGTGGAGGCCCAGGAATCTATATTTTTAGAAGCATTTGAAATGATTTTGATGATTAACACAATTGGAAAAACACTGGCTCAACTGAATAAAAATTATTTATGTATCCTGATTACTGTTTGAAAAGAATTATTTATGAGAGAGGCTAGATCCTTAACGTGTTTATTTATTGAAGAGAACCTATTTTGGAAAGTTCTGTATAGGTAAATAGGATGTTACAGTTTGTTAACATCTTCACTATGAAGTTTCCTGAAACAAATGTTCTTTGTTTTGTTCTATTTTGCTCTTCCTGGCATTTATGAGATGGCGTTTTGCCATGATGGTGTTTGACCAGTGTGTTTTCAGAGTCTGAGCTGGGAAGGCAACAATTAGAGAAGGAATGTTGGGGCTTGGGAGAAAAGAGGGTCAGCTATAGGGTGAAATGTCTGAGGACTGTTTTTCTATAATCACACGCACCCTTTGGAGCAATGTGCAGCCTTGAGTGAACTGTGATTTGGGAGAAAACGTGCATAGCCCTAGACCTCTCACTGACCTCTGCTTGGCAGTTTTAGGCTGCTGGTGAGTGCTCTGGAGGCAGAGCCCATGGAGTGCTGTTCTCAAGATGAAGACCACAGGCTTTTCTCTTGATGCTGCAGTTAGCACAGTTAGCACAGTTAGCACTGAGGGGATACTGGAAGCTGCACCTGTGGATCCTGTTGCTGGCCCTGCCTGCCTGAACTAAAGGCATCAGTAGGAAGAATTTGCTCTTTTATGTACAAATAAATATGTCCCTTAAATTAGGGCAAAAATGAGAATTTCCTTTAAGGAAAAAGATTACAAAAGAAAGCCCTAGGATTAATGAATATAAATGATCTCCTTGCAGTAAATTTTCTGAGTATAACTTGTGTAATGTGTTTGGAATGAAATCTACCAGGGAAAGGATACCTTCTTAATTTAATTGGCCCTGCTGGCAAGGATAGTATTAATGAAACAGATGTCTGTCTCAGTCTCCCTGAATGCTGTTATAGCAAGTAAAATTCCTTTTCTTTGATCAGAAATAGGGTAGTTAACACATCTTCAGGAACGAGGCTGCTGCTCAATTTTCTGATATAATTGTAATGATTTTTTTTGTTAGCAGACTTTTTCCATGAAGAAGGGGTTTCTCTCAATATGTTGAGCCCTGAGCAGTGTATTTCTCATTCTCTTTAAATACTACTGGTTTGGAAGCTGTGGAGATATCCCCTGATTTAAGCTTGTATTTGGATGTCCATGTGCTTCAGTGATGCCCTCAATAGTGTTGTTCTGGAAGTGCATTTGTAAGAGAAGAATTGGGTTAGGGGTAGGTGGAAAGGTCTGGGACCTTAGATCGTGATGGAGTTGGGCTTGTACCTCAGGTGACTTTGGGCAAGGCACTCCACTTCTATGGCACAGTGAAAGAAGACAGTACTTGACTCCCTGGGTTATCTTGAAAATTCAATTCTATACTATTTGCAAAAAATGTCTGAATATCCACTTTGTGTCAAATAATAAATAAGACGGTGCCTGGCTGGGCATGGTGGCTCACGCCTGTAATTTCAGCACTTGGGAGGCTGAGGTGGGCAGATCACCTGAGGTCAGGGGTTTGAGACCAGCCTGGCCAACATGGCAAAACCTCATCTCTACTAAAAATACAAAAATTAGCTGGTGGTGGTGGCGGGCAGGTGCCTGTAATCCCAGCTACTTGGGAGACTGAGGCATGAGAAGCGCTTGAACCTGGGAAGTGGAGGCTGCAGTGAACAGAGATCATGCCACTGGACTCCAGCCTGGGTGAGAGAGCCAGACTCTGTCTAAATAAAATAAAAGATGGTGCTTGCACTCAGGAGCTTACAAACATGTGGGAAGATCAAGATGGAAGAATCCGACATAAGGTCTAGAGAAGGCACCTATTTGCTCAGCTTCCAGGAACTGTAACACCTAACCTCACTGATATGAGCAGAAAGCAATTCTACAGCACCCAGGGCCTTTTTGAAGAAAGGTATAGCACTTTAACCCAGCTGAAAATTGGTGGTAAGTCTCCCTCATATGAAGAGCAAAAAAAATTCTAACTTTCCAGTGAAACATTAGCCGTGCTTAAAATAAGTCAATAGTAAAATAAAAGTAACAAGCATTTTAGAATAATAGAATATGTCATTAATGCTTTAGAGAGGAATTTTAGCTTTGCAACATTTTCCAAATACCAAAATGCTTGTGCCTTTGCAATGTGAACAAATTATTTATTATGCTTGTTTTGCTATTTTCTGATTGCTTATATACTTCTGGGCCACCTTTGTAACAGATTTGCCTGCTGATACCTCTAGATTTTGTAATGGTATCTTGATAGAGTGCTTCCAACCTGGAAAACTCAGGACTAATAGACCTCAGTTTGTCAAATCACATTGCAGCGGGGCCAGGATTAGGGTGAGGGGAGTGAGGCAGAATCATGCACATGCAGTGTCACACCCTGTCTGCAGTGGGTGAAATGATGGCCTCCAAGGATGCCCAAGATCCCATCCCTGGAGCCTGTGAGCATATTACTCTACATGGTAAAATGAACTCTGCAGGTGGGATAAAGGACCTTTACATGGGAAGATTATATTGGATTATCTGTGTGGGTCCAATGTAATCACAAGGATCCCTAAAAGGGAGAGGGAGGCAAGAAGTCAGAGTAATTCCATGTGCAAAAGACTCAACCCACCATTACTGGTTTTGAAGATGGAGAAAGGGGGCCAGGAGAAAAGAAATGCAGGCAGCCTCTAGATGCTGGAAAAGAGCGAGAAGACAGAACCTCCCCTCAAGCCTCCAGAAGGAATGCAGGTCTCCGATGTCTTGTTAGTGTAGTAAGAGTCATGTTAGATGTCTGATATGCAGAATAGTAAAATTATAAATGTATGTTATTTTAAACAGATAAATTTAAGGTAATTTGTTAGGGCAGCCATAGAAAACTAATTCACTAACTTTATTTAAAATTTTGATACTGTGCTCATCATGGATTTTTGTGCATTTGTTTCATTTTTTTAAAGAACATTGCACTATAATATTATTTATCTTGCTTACTGAGTTTTCTACAGCCAGGCTGAGAGCCTCCCCCTAGTTTTGGTCCTGCAGCACAGGCTTAGTTTTGCCCCAGGATACTTCATTGCTGGCAGCACTGGTAATGTTAGTGCAGCCTCATGTAGAAACATGACCCTCAAATTTGTAGACCGTATTGCTTGTCACTGCTCCTTGTTCAACCTGAAGAATGTGTTCAAGTCTTAACTGAGACTACAAGGAAGGGTTCGCTTTGACTCTGGCAAACTATTTATCATGAATGAACATTAGCAGCAATGTGACAAAGAGCATATAAGGAAGAATTGTTCTGTGGGATACATGTTAAGCTTGGAGATCTTAAAATTGAATCATCCAAGTGTATTTCTGACATTGAATTTTATACTCTCATCTTATCACCAGGAGGAAGGACCTTTTCAACCTAACTCAATATCAATTATTTACTTACTTTGTCTGGGGATAGTATCTTCTATTAGTTAGGCAACCCTGAGGTTAAATTCCAGACTTGTCTCATAGGCTGTCATCCTATAACTAGTGAAAGATCCAGTTCATTTTTTTTTCTTTCTTTTTTTTTTAGTTAGCAAAATAGTGTATGGTACCATAGTCCAACACAAATAACTAACATGCGTGGAGAAAACAAAAGTAATAGATAACAACAGCAACAACATCCACCATTTATAAAGTACTCAATTTTCACGTAATCCTCAAAAGAACTCTAAAGCCATGTTCTGTTATCCTCATTTCCCCAAGATGAGAAAGTTGAAGTTTAGAGAGACAGTAATACACAAAAATAACTAACACTTAAATAGAATTTACCATGTTGCCAGGCACTATTCTAAGGGCTTTGCTAGCTCATTTAATCCACAGCGCCCTAATAGGCATTATCTCGTTTTACAGATGAGGAAATTGAGGCATACAAAGGTTCACAGGCTTAATGGAGACGTTAACTTACTTATAGTCATACTGGTGGTGAATACATTGAGAAATAGGAATTCAAACTCAGATCTGTCCAATTTAAAAATACCATGCTCTTTTTACCATGCCAGTTGCCTCCTCGAACCTTAAACTGGAGTCTCACTAATCTGACTGATCTCATTACCTTAGCCAGTCTCCCCTTTCCCTGTCATGATCATGTCATCTACCTTTTAACAAATTCCAGGTACAGTTCTGGTCAGCTCCCTGGGAGGGCTGGACAGAGTCACTTTGCCACTGCCAAGGGCTCAAAGCAATGGCTGTGAACACCACACCCCGAAAGTCCCTTCCTCCTAGGACTCCCTTGCTTGCTCCTAATCCTGGCAGTACGTGTGGCAAAGGGGTAAACTGCTTTTCTCAGAAAAAAAATTTATGATCCTGGCAGCATGACTTACCAGATCTTTATTGCCCTACTGCCTTGGGAAAGGTATTAGCTGACCAGGGTGGGTAGTGATAATGCTTTTACATCAATAGAACCTATCATAGTGTTAAAGTACAGTCTATAGAATTTGTTTTACTCTACTTAGCAACATTTCGGGATATCTTTAAAGGGACACTCTAGAATGAAGGTCATTTTTAAAATTCAACTCAGAGTCTATAATTTACCTGTAAGATATCTTCTTTAAGTTTTATTCAAATATGAATGGCTTTTTTTTGAGTCTTAAAAGGTAACTGATTAATATTAGGTACTTTAATGACACATTTTAAATCTCTCTATTCCTAGTTGATTGTAATCTTAAATTTATTTCAAAGGGTTTATTGTAGGAAGTAAAGATTCTGTCAATTTATATTTTAAGTTAATTTAAAACTAACAATGACCATGACATTTTTCTGAGATGAAACTCATGATAACATATGTTCTAGGATACATATTTGATTTTATATACATCAAAATATATGTTCATTTGGATGATTCTATTTTTTACACATTTAACATTTATGAATGATAGAGGATATCAATGTCATAGCTTAAAACACCACCAAGAAACAATGCAAGAAACAATGAAAAAAAAAAAGTCCAAACACCTGATGTTTGTTTCTCCCATCACTAGCTATGAAATCATAATACTCTGGGTCTCAGTTTCCTCTTCTTTAAAATAGAGTTAATAAAATATGTCCTTCCTACATTATAGGGTTGACTTTAAGAAAAAAATTAGATAACATAAATATAATTTGAAGAGAAATAATGTAACCTCCTCTATATAATTTAAACTATTGAAAATTATGGTGTCTGTTTCTAGGGACTACATACACTAGTTTCATTTACACATTTTGGTCACATCATAATTTGCATCATGCATTGTATATTTGTATTTCTTGTATATATGGAACAAGTGACCATGACAGGAAAAGCATCTGTTGTCAGGAGAAAGTTTGAGGTTTTGAGGCATACTGAATTAGGATTTGGGGGCCTTGGCTTTTGTTCCATGACCTGTTACATGAATGGCTAGACTCTATTTCTGTTGTCATTAGAGACCATTTTACCTCTCAGGGTGCTGGTTCTTTCATAGATGAAAATCAGGGGGATTGTATGAAATAGAATCTAAAAAGTCCTCTTCAGATCTATTCAGTCTTTTCTGCTGCTTTACATGTTTAGGTTTTAATGTCAGTTTTGGCTATCAAGGAGAAGATTAAAGAGCAAATGCATTATTATCTCTGTGTTTTAGTTAAAAATATAGAAAGAGAAGTGACTCAAAATCATGAACTTAAACACACAGTTTCCTAAGACTCATTTACATACTTTAAATTTGTCAGTAGCTTCATTAAATTCTTGTTTAGTATAATTTAAAAATAGCTAACATTTATTAAGCATTTCCTTGGTACAATGTCCATCAATGATAGACTGGATTAAGAAAATGTGGCACATATATGCCATGACTCCATGCAGCCATAAAAAAGAATGAGTTCATGTCCTTTGCAGGGACATGGATGAAGCTGGAAACCATCATTCTGAGCAAACTATAGCAAGGACAGAAAACCAAACACTGCATGTTTTCTCTCATAGGTGGGAATTGAACATAAGAACACTTGGACACAGGATAGGGAACATCACACACTGAGGCCTGTTGTGGGGTGGGGGGAGGGGGGAGGGATAGCATTAGGGGATATACCTAATGTAAATGACAAGTTAATGGGTGCAGCACACCAACATGGCACATGTATACATATGTAACAAACCTGCACGTTGTGCACATGTACCCTAGAACTTAAAGTATAATTAAAAAAAAGCATTTCCTTTGTACAAGGTTCTTTGAAAAACACTTTTTTTTTTTTTTTTTTTGAGGCAGAGTCTTGCTCTGTGGCCCAGGCTGGAGTGCAGTGGCCGGATCTCAGCTCACTGCAAGCTCC
>NC_045443.1:20097646-20118040 GCF_002776525.5 Piliocolobus tephrosceles
CCCGCGCTGGAGTGCAGTGGCCTGATCTCAGCTCACTGCAAGCTCCGCCTCCCAGGTTCACGCCATTCTCCTGCCTCAGCCTCCCGAGTAGCTGGGACTACAGGCGCCCGCCACCTAGCCCGGCTAGTTTTTGTATTTTTTAGTAGAGACGGGGTTTCACCATGTTAGCCAGGATGGTCTCGATCTCCTGACCTCGTGATCCACCCATCTCGGCCTCCCAAAGTGCTGGGATTACAGGCTTGAGCCACCGCGCCCGGCCTGAAAAACACTTTTTATACATGATATTATTTAATACTAAAAATAACCCTAAGCAGTAAATGTGATGATTAGCCCTATTTTAGAGAGAAGGAGATTGAACCTAACAGACACTACATAAATTGCCAATGTAACACATTTGCTCAGTTCCATGTAATGTTTGAATCCAGACCTTTGTTCTACATTATCCCATATAAAATAATATACGCTGTTTCAGTGTATTTTGTTATATTGCTTTCTTATATTAACCAAAGAGTAACTCTCTGTCTTAAGATATGAAGGGCTATATTTGAACACCTGGACCTAAATATTCGTCACCCAAAGATACGACCAAAGAAAGAGTTTGGAAATCTTAACTTTGAAGTAACAATGATACCTATTCCTTGTTTAGAATAGCTGTAGATCTCCCAAATTATGTGTTTTTTTTTAAGAAATTTTACCTTAATCATGGACTGAATAATTATAGTCATATATTATGATACGTGAATTACAAATATTTATTGTTACCTCATATTCCACACTCAACATGGGCAAGGAGAGAGCATTTATACAGCAAAATCAGTGAAAGAAGACAATTCATGACATTTTCTTTCATGGTAGAATTAGAAATGAGGATAAGGTATGAGGTTAATTGATTTATGTCTCCATGAAACCACAATGTAAACACAACTTTAGGTGAATATATTGGAGTAATTTATAATTATTAATTCTATCCAGTAGAGGGAAATGGCATGTTAACTATTATATTGTAATTTATACATCCATATTTTTAATAATTTCTTACAGAATCCTAATAGGTAAAATCTGGGATAAGCAAATATTTTGATCTCTGAAAGACTGTGGAAGTGATACGAACTTAGTTCTTACAGGGAGTTAAATGTAACTTACTTTAGTTGATTGTAATAAAGTTATAATGCGATACTTCAGATTTACTTGTGGATAAATGGAGAGTCTAAAATAATTTCATAGGGAGGGTAGAAAAGGTTTCCTTTACTAGTTAACAACTTTAAACAATTTTACCACGTCTGTCTTATGTTATCATAAACAAAGTAGAAGCCTCTACTTTAGGTGTAAATCACAGGTATGGTGGCTGTGTGGTGCTCATTGGTGACTGGCACGATTTCTCCTCACAATGTGGAAAATAGTCACCCTCAGTCAGGATTCTTTTATCCTTGAAATCAATGATCAGATGAAATCAAATGGTAGACCTTTGACTAATAGCATTTTTTTATCTTCATAAAAATGTATATTATGAAAATTGTAATTGTTTTGAAACAAATCAATACTTAAGTGAAAGTGCCAGAACTTAGACATGTAGAAAAAGACACCAGTATGCAGGAGTTGGAAAAAAAGAAAATAAAACTTTCAATGAAGTGAAAATACCAGAGGTAGATTCCTGGTATCCAGTAGCTCACAATTTTTTTTTTTTTTGGACCAGTTGAAGAATTGTTTTTTGTTTTTTAAATCATTTTCTTGGTTCCTTCTTTAATAGAATGATTTTTAAGTATAAAGTTGAGATGAATAATTTAAATGTTTTCTTAAACGGCAGTAGAAATATAAATGAGTCATTTAAGAAACTCTAGACCTCGTCAACCCAATTACAACCATTTGAGCATTCAGTTAACGGTCTGAAATAAATTTTCTTCTGTCTTTCCCTCTTTGTTCTGGTAAGTGCTCTGCCACCCTCTTTACCTCCCCAAATGCAGCAAAACAAATGCTATCAATGAACAACTTTCATTGTTGGTCTCCAACTGACCTTGGTGTAGATTGTATCAGGGTGCCTGTACAACTTCTAGAACATTCTAGAAAAATATTGGTGAGGCTACAGGACCTGGGTGATACCTATGAAGAGTACTCAAAGACACAGGTTGACTAATTCACCAAATCTCACCTGGGGCTACAACTAGAACATTTTGTTATTCTTGATTTTGTGTTTTTGTTTCTGCATGAAACTGCTACATAGAGAAGTGCTTCTCACATTGGAGAGCACTGACTCCCAGAATTTTACCATGAGACTAAAATGTTTTTAACATGATTTACATGGATGCTGTTTCTTTGCTTTTGAGGCTGATTTTACTTTGGCTTCGGGTTAACTTCCAGAAGCATCCATATATTAGTTTTAATGAAAATTTTGTGGGTCACTGAAAGTATTTATATCATAAAGCAGATAGGATGTCACTCAAGCATGCTCATCAAATATCCTTTTTCCAAAATATTTTTTCTCTTTTATTTCAACAATCAGAAATTTTCTCTCATACCCATCTGCCCCAAGAGTGCTTCCTATGTATCAAGGACAAATTAATTTATTATTTTCTTCTTGAAGAGCTTTCTTTTTTAAATACCTTTAATTAACTTATGCTTTCTATTCTGTGTGTTCCTTGTACTTCTTGGTTTTAACCAATAGTCCAGAATGAAAAGTATGACTGAATATATAAACATGATCTCCTTGGCCTTACACTTGTATTGGCCTACGAATGACTAGAATTAACTAGGAAGTTTTAAATCAATATTCAGATGAAACAAAATAAAACAAATTCACTAATTTTGGGTGGGAATCATTTTTGTAAAACTAGTTAAATTCCCTTTATGTGTGAATTTCAATTATTTCCCCAGTTTCTATTAAATTTTACACTACGCAAATCATGCCCTAAATTACACAACTTACTTTACCAATTTAAAAAATGAATTGGGGCTGGGCATGGTGGCTCAAGCCTGTAATTCCAGCACTTTGGGAGGCCAAGACGTGTGGACCACCTGAAGTCAGGAGTTCAAGACAAGCCTGGTCAACATGGTGAAGTCCTGTCTTTACTAGAACTACAGAAATTAGCCGGATGTGGTGGTGGACGCTTGTAATCCCAGCTACTCAGGAGATTGAGGCAGGAGAATCACTTGAACCTGGCAGGTGGAGGTTGCAGTGAGCCAAGATCACGACACTGCATTCCAGCCTGGGTGACAAGAGTGAAACTCTGTCTCAAAAAAAAAAAAAAAAAAAAAAAGAAACTAAGAATTGGAATTTTTAAAACCTTAACAATACACATACTTTTAGCAAATTTGATTCATGACATGTAATAGAAAAAAATTTGGGGGGATGTATCTATATTATTCTGGAAGATAATTTGTAACAAACAGCTTGGCATATGAAAGGGGACTTCTGGGAATGCTTAGGCATGGGGTTCAAATCTTGATTAAACTCTTTGGTTAGAAATGGTTTTTGGTCTTTTAATGACTTACAAATTCCTCGTCCTCTTTCTTGTTTCATACTTTTTGCAGTCACACTGTGTCACGTAGCATAGAATGGAATGATTTTATTACAATGCTTGTTAGTATCATTGATTGTGCTAGACTTAATTAATGAACAAGGCTCTCAGTGGGTATTTCAGGTTGATTTATAGTGCTTTTTCTTTTTAAGCAAACATGGAACAAAGTCCACGGAGCTTCCTCTCATTGCTCATAAACATGGCCTGCTTAACGTGTAGTGGAAAGAGCACATAAATGGAACTTAAAGGACCCAGGCCCAGGATTTATTTATTCCACTGGGTCCTAATTGTGTGGCATTGGCTATACCACTCTGCCAATCAAAGCTTCAACTTCCTTTTCTGTAAAATGTGAATAACAATTCCTTGATCTGTTGTCTTAAGTTAGGCTCACATGGAAAAGTTCTTTGTACACTCTGAAATGCTTTATTATCATAACTTAAGATTAAGAGAAGCATATTATGCTTCACCGATGATCAAGATAAACTTACACATTATTTTACATTCTTGATAAAAGTCACAATTTTTCACCTTGCATACTTAAAACAATTTCCTGTGAGCTGTTACATTTGAACCATTTAAGGAGTTTTGCTATCATACTCCATCTGGAAGCACTATAGGATTCTCAAATTTGCAAGCAGACATGCCTCGTTTCAAATTCTGGCTCTATCACTCATTAGGTATAAGACTGAGCAAATTTCTTAATCTTGTTTTAAGTCTCCATTTTCCTTGGAAAGATGATCATATTTCCCACTTGATGAAGTTGTTGTGAGAATTAAGTGAGATAGATTTTTAAAAGCACCCAGCACACAGCCAGCATCAGTGAACGGTGGCTATTTTATGATACTAGGGAGGACAATGCGTAATACGAGGAATGCAGATGACTCTTGACACCTGACCCAGGTCATCCAGTTATTAGAACCCATCTGCACCACTTCACGGGATGCAGTGGAGACAGCTAAGGTCTTAGTAATTGGCAGTTAGCTATGTTATCAGTTATTACAAAGCTTCTATAGTAGTTAGATTTTTTTCATGCCAAATATATATAAATCAACAAATGTACTCTTTTGTTGGCAAAGACAGCTTTCAAAATGAGCATGAATGTAATATAATTGTTTTCTGACTTCTTTAAAAAGGAGTTTGACAGTGTTTTACCAGTTTAGATTTTAAACTTGGTATTATATAATGTTTAAAACCTCGGTTTTATTCACAAATTGCTACATCTGTGGTCATTCCTAAGTAAAATTAACCTAGGGAGGAAGGTGTTAATCATTAAAAACTGAAATAAGTAGCAAGTGATATAATGGTCAGAGTATCTCATTCTTATGGTCAAAGATTATCTCTCCTCCTCCTTGCGTCTGACCGCTGGAGATTTTCATAATGCTCAAACATTTATAAACTAACCCAATGTAATGTTTCTCAAATATGTGTAATATTTGTTCATTTGGAAACTTACAGTCCTCTGGCTCTTGTCTTTGTTTTCCCATTTGCCAGTCTTTTGGAGCATTTAAGAGTCTTTAGTGTGACATGACAGGGTGGGGAAAAAAACATAAGAGATCAAAATTAAAATCAGTCTGACAGTCTCATACATTAGCCTTACAATGTGAGTCACCACAAGGGCTTTGTAGGAAAATGTAAAAACTCCCAAACTCTTCGTTTAAATTCTGCTTCTAGTTCTGGCCATAAAGGAGATATTTTACAGGGTGTATATTCGTTTGGAGTGGGAGGAGAACTAAATAAGAGGATGGTCTATTTACTGGGGAGAGGCACCCTCCCATTAAGTCAGTCTTTTTCAGGCTAAACCATGGAATTTCCTGAAGTAGAGGAGCAGAGAACCAAGCAAAACAAGAGTAAGATGGGTGGTGTAAAAGCACTCTGGAGGAGTAGGTACGGAAAAGCAGGAGAAAATCCACAGTGTAGCACAACTCACGGTGCCAGCCTACCATGCTTCATAACTATGTGCAACTCCAACAAGACTGCGTAGAAAGGCGAGGCTGGGCGGGGTGGGGTGCACCACAGAAGAGGCGCTAACAAGTCCGGAAGAAAATGAATTCAGGGGAATGCAAGACACACAAATCAGCAACATAACCTTAAAAATATAGTGCACCAGCAGCATTGCTGGAAATGGAGAGGGCTAGGAACAGACAAATTCACATTTTACCATCTAGGATTAAAAGGTGATCCTGATCATGCTATGGAAGGTCGTGTCAGTAGTCATAGGTTAGGTCATATTTACTAGAAGGCGCTTGGAAGTAGTTGTAATGCTTAAATTAAATGTTTAGTAAATTCACAGATTGCTTCTTTCCCCATAATGTATAGTTAAGTAATAATAAATATTTTATCTTATTCAAATTTTAGTCTAAGGATGAGTGAATAATTATATCAAAAATAGGGAGACAGTAGAGTATTCATTCTCTAGTTCTCTGTACCTACTTTCTGTTGCAGTGTTTTTTCAATGTAAGGTATTCAAATAATATTTGTTGAATTGAACTAAATTGAAGGAGAAATGTCTGAGCTTTGTCATTTTACCTTTTTGGCATCTGTGTAAGTTTTGATTTCATTCTCAGATGCCTACTGGCTCACTCAGTGTTAGGGTCATCTGGGTCAGATGCTCCTTGTGGGAAGTTACATAGTTTAGAAGCCTGGAATGTGTTGTTTATGCTAATGAACATGCAGCTATCTTCTCCACGGTGAGATTGTCATTCAGCTGTCAAATAGTGCTTATCCCAGGGCTGTTTTTTTATGTATTTAAAGTCTAAAGAGATATCCTAAGCTCCTCTATAAGGACTCGTGAGATTTAACTATGAGACAGTTAAATTTGTTTTTTGTTTTAAATCATATTTCCCCATATTTTATTTATCTAAGACCAAGCACAATGTTTTCTTTATTCCCTATCTCTTAGATAGAGTTCACTTGCTTGCCAACAATAAGTTATCAGAGCCCAGTAAACAATAACCGTATTTAGCTTCCTCTCATTAGTTTGTCTGTTTTCTATCAGTCAGAGGTGTCACGTTGCAGACAGGTCAACATTGCTACAAGATTCTTTTTACCTTTGATTGCTAAGAGGGGTAGAATAGGGTAATTCAACAGAGTGTGCTTTTAAAATTATTTACATGGGTAGTTTAAAAGCATTTTAAGAATCTGTTAATAAAGGTTATCAGTGGAACTAGGTGAATAGTAAGTGTGTATATATGTTAGACTTGGTGGATATTACTATGCTCTTTCTTGTAGACTGGGATTATTTTTGCTATATTCACTCAAGAAACATTTATTAAGTAGCAACTATGAAGTAGTTTTGGGCTAAGTCATAAGGATTAAAAAATGAACAGAGAAATTCAGAAGATACAATACATAATAGTTCTAATTTTTAATTTTTGAGACGTCTCCATACTGTTTTTCATAATGGCTGTACTCGTTTATATGCCAATCAATAGTGTACAAGGGTTTTCTTTGACCTACATCCTCGCCAACACTTGTTATCTTTAGTTTTTTGATAGTAGCCATTTGGGGTGAGGTGATTTCTCATTGTGGCTTTAGTTTGCATTTCCCTGATGATTAGTAATGTTGAGCATTTTTTTTTCACATACCTATTGGGCATTTGTAGGTCTTCTTTTAATAGACATTTAATAAATGTGCAAATAGAGGCAAAAATGGCATCGTCTGCAGTGAGAGAAGAAAGTCAATAGATCCTCTGAGGGACAGAATGTGTTACCATATCCACAGCAAGAACAATTTTTTGCATTGCCATCATTTATATATAAGTGACGAAGTTGTGAAATAGCCCCCATGGAATCAGAATTAGAGAACCCGGAAGAGTGTGCTCTAATCAATGCACCATTTTCGAGCAAAGCACTTTTTTTTTTTCTCTACAAATGAGACTCTTAGAACGGGTAGACTACACTTTCTGTCGTTCCCATGTATGGAAGAATAAAAATGGTCACAATTTATTTGCAGCTCCTTACGTCAAGAGATAGAGTCCATTGGCCGGGCGTGGTGGCTCACGCCTGTAATCCCAGCATTTTGGGAGGCTGAGGCAGGTGGATCACCAGGTCAGGAGTTTGATACCAGCCTGGTGAACATAGTGAAACCCTGTCTCTACTAAAAATACAAAAAATTAGCTGGGCATGATGGCGGGTGCCTGTAATCCCAGCTACTTGGGAGGCTGAGACAGAAGAATCACTTGAACCTGGGAGGTGGAAGTTGCGGTGAGCCAAGATGGCACCACTGCACTCCAGCCCGGGCGACAGTGCGAGACTCTGTCTCAAAAAAAAAAACACAATAAAATGGAGTCCATTTTCTTACTCCTTAAATCTAGACTGGCCTTGTGACTTGTTTTGATTCATAAAATGTGGCAGACATGGCCTTGTGCAACTTCTGAAGATAGACCCCAGGAGGTCCTGCAGCTTCCACTCTTGCTATCTTAGAAAGTTGCTGCCCCGTGAATAAGCCTAAGCTACCCTGCTGGAAAGACCACATGGGGAGGACGAAGGTGCTCCAGCCAAGACTCTGCCAACCACCAGATATGTCAGTAAGGCCATCTTATACCATCCAGTCCTGTCCAAGCTGTCAACTGACTATAGCCAATAAGTGAGTCTAAGTGAGAGCAACAGAGATGTCTCCCTGAACCTAAGTGAAATTATCAACCCACAAAATTGTGAATGAATAAATCATTTTTAAGCCACTAAGTTCTGGGGTAATTTGTTATTCAGCAAATGTGGTAACTGATATATGATTTCACTAAATGGCACCTTAATTTTTCCAATTCTTCATACCCCAAACTTTAGAGTTACCTTACCTATTCTCCCTTTTTCATATCCAGCATCTGACTTATTAGCAAGTACTCTCAGCTCTTCCTTCAAAATATATGCCAAACCTGACTATTCTTTTTG
Organism: Piliocolobus tephrosceles; assembly: GCF_002776525.5. Taxonomy (NCBI): domain Eukaryota; kingdom Metazoa; phylum Chordata; class Mammalia; order Primates; family Cercopithecidae; genus Piliocolobus; species Piliocolobus tephrosceles. The sequence goes on from NC_045443.1 coordinate 20,106,045, forward strand.
CTGCTTTGGTTTGTTCGAAGGGTTTTGTCTTTTTAAAAAATAAAAACTTTTATAAAATGGAAACAGAAATACTATCGTTTTAGCTTGAAATATACACATTTTTATTATATTTATAATGCTTACAATGTTGTACTGTAATTAATTGTGTAAATGTATTTTCCCCAAGTCTATAAGCAGTTTAAGGGCAGTAGCCACACCGTCTTCATTCAAGCACATCACACATTATTTTTGTAGTGGTAGTACTATGCTAGGTACATAGTAGGCTCTCAAGGAATCTCTACTAAATAAACGAGTGGAAATGAAAGATAATAAAATAGCAGTTAAAGGTCTTATTAACCCATTTATGCTGGAGGTCATAATTTTTTGAATTTTTGCATGAGTGAAAAATCAGACCTTGACGATGAGCTTGAGCATTGGGATATAAATAACTCCCACATGCGTAGTGTTCCAATGTTTTATGCATTTTCTTGACACTGATTTTCCTAAGACTAATAGTGTTATCCTACTCCTAGAAAGCCTCTGCATACTCTTAGGTATATTCTTATTTCCTCTTGTAGCTTTTGGTAGTTTTTTGAGTATATGTTTCTCTGCTACACAGATTCTATACTCCTTGAATGATTCACCCTTCTATCTCCTATGTCACTGGGTGTAGTACTTTATACAGAGTAGGTGTTAATGAAAATTTCTTGAATATCACTGAACTCTGTAAACTCAGTATTGAAGTGGAAAGCTTCATTGAAAGGATGAAAAATATTTTCCAAAGACTTGAATGTCCATATTAAAAATATGAAAGACATTTCAGCCAAATACATACATTTACATACGTGAAAAAAAAAAAAAAAAACCACCAAGAAAGCAAGCAAACCAAGCAACAAAACCCAAAAAAGCAAACGATTTTTTTTAATCAGAGAAAAATAAACTTTTTAGAACATCAAGCTTTTAAAAAAAAACATGCCAAATACATGTTCTTAAATAGTGTGTTTTGTCTTCTCATCTCGTTTTCTCATCTCCTAAAATGTTAGTGTTAAGAATTCATTTCACTATTATTGGAATGTTAGACTTTTGCACTTTTGGAAATATCTAGTAAATTCTGAAAATTGGAGATATGAATTAATTTACTTTTTGCACAGCATGATTACCTCTTCTTAAGAAAGATATGAGTATAAAAATTCTTTTAAAAAGCCTGGTCAATGCCAAACTTTCTTGTGATAGAAACAGAATCGCATATAGTATATATTTTTCAGAGTGCGTTGTTATCTCTGAAATGTAATTTCCCCAAATCACAAAACTTATAGTTTCAATTATCTTGGAAGTACCCATCTTTTAACTATGTGAGCTTCTGCAAAGCACCACAATGTCTGTAGAAGTGGAATTCCTACCCAAATATCTGTTCTCCTGGAAGGCTGAAGAGGCTTTCCAAGGACTATACTAACACAGAACTTAAGACAATCAATATGTTGATTCTCAGCTTCCAGGTGCACTCCTCACTATAATTAATTTTAGAAGTTTATGACTCTTCTGTGATGGAGTACAAGCTTTCTCATCTTATCTCCTCGCCATTCACAATCTCGTTTTTCCTTCCTTACAAAGGCATACATCCTGAATTAGTGTGTTGTCTCAGGTATTAAATCCAACTCGGGGACAAAGGAACATTACAATTATTGAGATTGATGTTGAGAATGTAGATGACTCTGGTGACCCAGTGACGGACACATCCTTTTGTAAGATGTGGCAGTTTCCAACTTTTAGCTTTCAAAAAGTAAGTAAATAAATAAAAGGAGCTCCTACTCAAACTGTTAACTGATTGATCTGTATAAGTTTTGTCACCTAACTCAGAAAGACTTGACATTGCTCTCACAAAACGTCTTCTGTTCCCAGCTTCTATGTGAATACATTTTTCAGTGCTTACATTCAGAAAATAGGAATAAAATTGTTGTATTCTAGCTGTAAGAAATTTTCATTCGGATACATGAGCTAATCTTTTCTTTTTTTTGAGACGGAGTCTCGCTGTGTTGCCCAGGCTGGAGCGCAGTGGCCGGATCTCAGCTCACTGCAAGCTCCGCCTCCGGGGTTTACGCCATTCTCCTGCCTCAGCCTCCCGAGTAGCTGGGACTACAGGCGCCCGCCACCTCACCCGACTAGTTTTTTTGTATTTTTTTAGTAGAGACGGGATTTCACCGTGTTAGCCAGGATGGTCTCGATCTCCTGACCTCGTGATCCGCCCGTCTCGGCCTCCCAAAGTGCTGGGATTACAGGCTTGAGCCACCGCGCCCGGCCTAATCTTTTCTTTAAATGATCACCTATTTGAATAAGATAAGCTCATTAATACAATTTTATTTTTCGATTTAAAAGTAGTCTATAATATATGTTATTTTGATTGTATACTAATAACTGCAGTAACTCAATTCAGAAAAAATATTTTAATCCTTACAGCCTCATCACTGTTATATACTGTTATGTGTGGCTGATATAAACTTAAATTTCATATACACATATGATAGGGTTATAAGTAAAATAATTTTAAGCTTAAAACATTTTAAATAAAATTTGTTGAATTTGAACAGAAGTATCAAGAACTAGTTTGAGAACAAAAAGAAAAATGTAACACTTCTGACTGTTAAAGAAAAATTATTCATGTGTTTTTAAAGTGGATAATCGGTATCAAATTGCTGTGAAATAATTCAGAGGAAAAAGGGAATCCGTTGTGTGAAAAAACACATGCTTTGGGACTTCAGTAAAAATTTGAGAGTTCCTTAGCACAAGGACTGCATCTTACTCAACTTTATGTTCTCATGCCTAGCAAAGGGTCTGATGCACATTGTAGAAAGCATTTCAAAAACCTCTCCTCATGAGCGTCATCTGTTTCCTACTGCTCAAGTCTGGCCAACCTGCCAGTGCTAGACAACTGTGTCAGGAGACCACTGCCATGCCTGAGCTCAATCTGTTCCTTCCACCTGCAACCCTGGAAACTTGATCTTCTATGAACCTTGTCACTGATTTTTGTATTTCTTTGATTTTTCTCCAGTAGCATTATTTGCAATGTTGTGCAAAAGCCAAAACCAAACCCTCGCTTTAAGTGCTTGCTGGATAAGTGAAAATGGATAAATAAAAATAAATAAGTGCATGAAGGAATAAATAAATGACAAACATGAGAATCTTTAAAGGAACTTATTAAAATGATATTTTCATAACTCAGCCTTAAGCTGGTTTATGAAATATATAAGTCATCCCAGAGCCAGCTTTTTAAAAATCCTGTGGTTTTATGTTGCATGGTTTCCATCATGTCTCACTGTTGTAAAGACTGCATTTCAGAAGAGGCTAGATCACGCAACTCCAATTTAGTTTTACAAAATTAATGCAATTAGGGTGAGGAGAGAGATGCTGAGGCTGTAAAATGAATTAAAAAAAATTTTTTTTTTTAACTAGGAAAAAATTTCCAAGATCTGCTTAACAACTACAACAAAAATCACATAGGAGGTGGGAGAGTGAAAATAATCACTAGTTTATATTTTATCATTCAGTGGTTGATTAAAACCACATTTTCCTGAAATTTGTATTCATTCTTTGCCTAGCAGAGAACCATGCACGTTGTTGTAGTAAATAAGTTTGTTTTTCCTTGCCACCACAATATTAGTATTAATTTGGAAAAAAAATTTAAAAAATATTTCTTTAAATGTACTGTATAATACAGTACAGCATACACAATAGTTGCAGAAATGAGATGAAGGAAATCAGTCTCTTGTAGCAATCAGGGAAATCAAGACTAATCAGGTGGAACTACTTTATTTTATTTCATTTACTTTTTCAGGACTATTATATTAGAAAATAAATGGCAAGAGAAGAATTGATAGGACCGTCAAGATTAGCCAGTTTTCTTAGTAAAATGATTGTACACAGAATGATCCATAAAACATTGATTTAAGAATAAATATCTATATAGGAATTTTAAAATTAAAAAACTATGCCCTATGAGATTATTATAATAAAATCTGTAAGCTTTGGGAAATCTCAAGAAGAAAAAGTACCTCAATCTGGAACAAGAGAAAAGTAAATGTTGGCTTTGGGTACTGTGCACAAATTGAATGCAAAACCATTAACTTTCATCAGTGGAAGATTCTATTTCACTGTATTTCATTGGGATCAAAGGTATATGCAAACCTTAGTTATTTGTGTCAAAGATGGCTTGTGAGAAGATTTTAAATGTAATGATGATGGTTGTCAAACTTAGGAGCCTTGGAAAAATTGTTAAGTCAGTGATATTTATTTTTGGGAGCTGGTCACAATCCCAAAAGACACAATCCTGAATACCATAATTCCAAATTTTCAAATCCTAAAAAATCAAAATGCTGAAAATATAATTCTGGAAAAAATAATTTTAACATTCCTTAAAAGAGACTTACTTTTTTTTAAACAGGGTGTTGCTCTGTTGCCCAAGCTGGAGTGCATTGGTGTGATCATAGCTCACTGCAGCCTCAAACTCCTGGGCTCACGCAACCCTCCCACCTCAGCCTCCTGACTAGCTGGGACTACAAGTGTGTGCCACTACATTGGCTAGCTGTTTACTTACATTTTTTAAAGGGCATTTATATGAGAAACATATGAAAACACAATAGAACACTTAAATAGGCTACTTGACACAATGAAATAGGCACTAATAATACATGTATTTTTGTAAACATAAACAGGTATACTAATGACAGTCACACAGGCATAACATTTATGAACAGACAAACCATATTTATAAATACATAGGTCAAAAACTGAAATGTATAAATGCATATCACAATGGATGGTAACTGTGTGCACTGAGCTTTGTAACTGCAAGTCATCTGAAATATTGTGATGGACACCTGAGACTTTCGACAAGATTGATCAAAAACCACTATGGGTACAACTACATTATCACCACACCAGTAGCTTAAAGAGCCAAGATCTTGAGAAATTTTATCTTTTACAAATTCAGATGAGCAAAAAGGACATCTCTTCATTTACTATGGAAATTTTAATGTTTTTATATACATGCACAATGCTTACACACAGTAACATTGTGATAATGCAATTTTAAGGAGGCAAATTTCTAAAATACATAAATCAGAACTCTATAAAAGTCTACACAATTTATACCTCCAGTATTGGAAATGATGCAAAGATAAAATACATAACATAGTAAATTATAAAACAATAATGCCGACAATTTGAAATAGTGGGGAAAAAGTAAAAAAAGAAAAAAACTAAAAAGAAATTTTGACATATGAAAAAGTGTATTACAGGGACAGATTGCATAGAGATAGTTCATAGGAGCTGGCCAACTTTCACCTAGTTAGCAGTTAACCATATTTTGAAGTCTTACATTACAATGAATATCTGCTTTTTTCTTTTAGGACATGGTTCTCCTTGGATAATATGTTCACATTCATTTTCTATGTGGTGCTGCTCTTTATGCAACTCTTCTGATTTGATATACATTGCTATTGTGTCCGGAATTGGTTCCTTCCGGCGGGTTCTTGGTCTCGCTGACTTCAAGAATGAAGCTGCAGACCTTTGCGGTGAGTGTTACAGCTCTTAAAGATGGTGTGGCTGGAGTTTCTTCCTTCAGATGTTCAGATGTATTCAGAGTTTCTTCCTTTTGGTGGGTTCGTGGTCTCGCTAACCTCGAGAATGAAGCTGTGGACCTTCGCAGTGTGTTACAGCTCATAAAGGTAGTGTGGACCCAAAGAGTGAGTGGCAGCAAGATTTATTGTGAAGAGCAAAAGAACAAATCTTCCACAGCATGGAAGGGGACTTGAGTCGGTTGCCTCTGCTGATTGGTGGCCAGCTTTTATTCCCTTATTTGGCCCCATCCACATCCTGCTGATTGGTCTATTTTACAGAGCACTGATTGGTTCATTTTACAGAGTGCTGATTGGTGCGTTTTTACAGAGTGCTGATTGGTGCGTTTACAATCCTTTAGCTAGACACAGAGTGCTGATTGGTGCATTTTTACGAGTGCTGATTGGTGCATTTACAATCCTGTAGCTAGACACAAAGCACTGATTGCTGCATTTACAGTCCTTTAGCTAGACAGAAAAGTTCTCTAAGTCCACTGTCAACCCAGCAAGTCCAGCTGGCTTCACTTCTCAATATAAGCATTCCCTATTTAATTTTCCCATCTTCTTGTGATGCTTCTATGTTGTTTTGGCTTTGTGGACATCCATTTTGCATGCAATACAGAACACAAATTTGGCAAAAACAGTACTAGTGATCAAAGAGCAACATTGTTGCATAAGTGTCTTCTTATCCTACTATGCACATAATTATTTTCAAACTAGTCCGTAACTTAGCTGGCTTCTTCAGGCAAATGCAGCTTTAATTTATTAAAAGCCCTGGAATGTCATCAGCTGGAGGGAATGCCAACACAGGCAAATGAGACATTTTTAAACTGACATTTTCATTCTTGCCGTGTTGTGCAGGCAACATACTCATTTGAATTTTTCTCCAAATGCATTGAGCTGAATGGAAAAAACAAACTTTCTTGGTAACACCCTGAAATTCACTCTTGGAAATCTTGATTGCACCTAATTCCAAATCTGTCATTATAGTTTGGGGATTCAATTAAAATCCGTTTTCTTCTTTATAAAGACAATAACAAGGTAATAGTTCTGCTTACCATGATGTGACTTTCCTGTGATGTGATTTTCCAAATTTAACATGTTTAGAAGTTTAGATGATAGGGATTTAGATTTTAGAGATTTTGATCTTTTAGGATTTCAACATTCCGGATTATGGCACTCAGTATTGTGTCTTTTGATATTATGATCCAAACCCTTTAGCTTCATAAAAAAACTGTGAAACCCAGCTTTTTCTGTGCATTAAATTTTTTTTTTCAAGGTAGAGTTTCTTACATTAAAAGAATCTTTTATAACAAAAATGTGTGATGGAGAAATTTTTGAGGAGGACATCTTTATCTAATCATTTCTAGTAAGCAAACTTTCTCTACTAGGTCAAGATCTAAACAAACACACAAATATGGACAACAGGGAAAGAACCCATTGACCTACCAAGAAAGGCTGCCAACAGAATTTTGAAGGCTTGCCAAGATGCTTTTATGGAGGTAGAATGAATGAGATTCCGTAAGTGCAAAATAACCCTTTTAAGATTACCCAGAAAGTAATATAAGGTCAATAGTTATATAAGATTCAGTGAGGACTACCAGAACATTGCGAAGAAATGTGAATTTTATCATTCAAGGAAAAATAATTTTATTGTAAGATATAATCTTTGTTTATATAGTCAAATAGAAACATTCATGCCTTAATGCAAAGTTTGGTGAAAAGAACTAAAGAAGACACCATAGAAGATTTTAACAAACAATGAACTCATTAGGTGAAAGATTTGTCATGAAATAAAGATTGATTTAGTTGTTTTCTAAAATATTTCTAGAGCCTATAAGATATTGAAGGAGACTTTGATCATAAAGTGTGTTCTCTGAGGAGCTGCTATTTTTTGTTTTTATATTTGTTTGAAGTGAATTGTCCTGCTAATTCTTTAATATAAAATATCTTACATGATTAAATATTTTAAAAAGTGATTAAGACAGAAGGATATGTACTGGGATTTATTTTTGGATCTTTGAAGTAGTAAAGGGTAGCGGAACTCCTTAATCCATAGAGTGGTTATTTTGCTGTATGATGACTCTTGTATTTACTCCCTGAATTACCCTTTCCACTAAACAGTATTAATGAGATATTAGTAGGCTATAGAAACAAATACTTCTGATCTACTTAGAAATATTCTTGAGGTTTTCTCCTAGTAGATTCACATCAAATTTTATTTTTTAAAACCTCAAGTATTTTTATTTGATGATTCCTAAGTAAGATGGAGGCTGGCAGATGGAAATCGCCGGCAGGAAAATAAAATGCTTTGGCTAAGCCGATAACTGCTACTGTCTTCCTCTGTATGGACTCTCCTGCTGAAGACTCATGGAGGCTTGTTTCAAGTCTTCTTTAGTTCATTGCCTGCATGTTCAAATGGAGTTGGTACTGTGACTCATGGCTTTCTGTGCACGAATGAGATTTGTACCTCTGCAAATTTTCTACACCTTCTTCATCTAGTAAACACTTACGCTGCAGGTCTCATCTCAAATCCATTACTATATGCAACTATTGTACATAAGCAAGCCATTTAAAAATGTTAAAGGAAGATATACACTGATATGGTTTGGCTGTGTTCCCACCCAAATCTCATCTTGAATTGTAGCTCCCATAATCCGCATGTGTCGTGGGAGGGATCCAATGGAAGGTAATTAAATAATGGGGGTGTGTTTTTCCCATGCTGCTCTTGTGATAGTGACTAAGTCTCATGGAATATGATGGTTTCATAATATAAAGGGCAGTTCCCCTGCACATGCTCTCTTGCCTGCCACCGTGTAGGGCCTTTGCTCCTCCTTTGCCTTCTGCCATGACTGTGAGGCCTCTCCAGCCATGTGGAACAGTGAGTCCATTAAATCTATTTTTCTTTATAAATTACCCAGTCTTAGATATTTCTTCATAGGAGTATGAAAATGGATGAGTAGATACATATAGATACACATACATGTATACATAAAGCCATTTCAAGAGACTTTGCTTCCTGAAGTTTGTAAATGTAAATAAATTTATTGTGCTATCATTTAGGTTACTACGTTCCTCACTAACATAGAAACAATATCTAAAATGGGTACTTATATGTTTATTAAAAATATAGTATAAATATGGCTACTGGAAAAAAGTCAATGAAAGATGTATTTTGAGGCCACTACTCTATGTCTCTTGCTCTTCTCTTGTACACATTTGATATTGCACAAAACCCAAAACTTTGGACTCCTTTGATTAAAAGCAAGGTCAAGTAATCCTGCTGGTTCTACCTTTCCTCCCATTTCTTTTACTTTTTCTTTTTTTTTTTTTTTTTTGAGATAGAGTCTCGCTCTGTCGCCCGGGCTGGAGTGCTGTGGCACGATCTCGGCTCACTGCAAGCTCCGCCTCCTGGGTTCAGGCCATTCTCCTGCCTCAGCCTCCCAAGTAGCTGGGACTATAGGCGCCTGCCACCATGCCTGGCTAATTTTTTGTATTTTTTAGTACAGACATGCTTTCACCGTGTTTGCCAGGATGGTCTCGATCTCCTGACCTCTGTGATCCGCCTGCCTCTGCCTCCCAAAGTGCTGGGATTACCATCACGTCCTGCCCCATTTCTTAAATGAAAGGATGTAGTCATATAAGGTGCTGTTTAGTAAAATGGTGCCGTGAATTCAGCATGAAATGTCTGGGCAAGTGTTTTTCAAGTTCTTACATATGTACTATATTTCCCTTCCTCCTTTTCCCTCCTCAGCCTCAATCCCCATCACCCAGTGTTTCATAAGGTTTTACTTTCTGCAGCTTATACTGTAAAATCAGGAGTTCCTTTCCTCCTCTCCCAAGTATAACCTTGTCTAATAATATTAATTGCACTTTTCCTAGTTATACATACCTCCCTGGAGATTTTGATCTGTAATTTTTTCTCTCCTTCATCTTCCTTGAGCATTTTTGGTCTAGTGGAATATTCGGTGGCAAAGCTTTCATTCTGGAAAAAGGTTAGCCATGCAAACGTAGAAGAAATAAGCCAACAATGATAAACATAGTTAATGCATGTAGTTGAGTCTTCTAAACATGTCTCTTGAATGATGTCACATTTTGCTTTTTCAAACTAGGAATCAACAAAATGGAGGAACATTTGAGGTTTGTTAAGAAATTTCCCTTGTTAGCCATAGAACTAAGATATTTCTAAATAAAGAAGGCCATAGTGGGCCATAAATGATGTGCCTTTCTAGGATCCCAAAATGGCTTTTGATTGAATTATATAGAGAGATTTAATGGAACCGTGGTTGAAAAATGCTTTTAGGGCGGGCACAGTGGCTTACGCCTGTAATCCCAGCACTTTTGGAGGCCGAGACGGGTGGATCATGAGGTCGGGAGATCGAGATCATCCTGGCTAACACAGTGAAACCCCGTCTCTACTAAAAATACAAAAATTAGCCAGGACTTGTGGTGGGCGCCTGTAGTCCCAGCTACTCGGGAGGCTGAGGCAGGAGAATGGCGTAAACCCGGGAGGCGGAGCTTGCAGTGAGCCGAGATCGTGCCACTGCACTCCAGCCTGGGGGACAGAGCGAGACTCTGTCTCAAAAAAAAAAAAAAAAAAAAAAAAAAAAAAAAAAAAAAAAAAAAAAATGCTTTTAAAGTCTTTGATCACTGGGATATCAATGGAACAAATGGGTTAAAACATTTTCAGAATTTAATCATTTACCTAGGTAACAGGGTTGGGGGTAAATGGCAGGAGAGAAGGGGAGGGCCAGGGCATTAATGAATAGTACTCCGTGTAAAAAGAAAAATTGACCAATAACATCTGTACTATTTAAATTAACAGGCCGACATATATTATTGTGCAGGTTTTGCATTGCACAATTCTTGGTGGACGGGGGGCGGGGCATTCACATTTGTAGTCATTATGGGTTCCTCTATTTATAATGCCCATTTTCTAGCAGATATTGGTATATTGCCTTGAGAAACTGTTAGATTCCTCTAATTTTTGCAGAGATGCCTTTGGGAAGTTGAAGGATTACCTGATTACTGTTAGAGAATCCTGCTACCAATACATACCTGTCTTGTGTAATTTGGACAAAATATAATATTCCTGAATCTTAGATTCCTTGTTTGTAAAATGTTTAAAATATATCTAAATGTAAGAATTGTTGTAGCCTATGAGTATATGTGAGTATATGAATGTGGCCATCACAGCAGCTGTAAGTGGAAGATATTATAAATATTGTTAAAACATTCTGATGTTTTATTTTAAGCTGATATTTTTTCTTTATGCTGACTTTACAATGAGTTTTAAACATATACTTGAGTTTATTATTTGTATATAACTACTGATAGAAATCTGATGAAAAACACTAATAGCAGTTTATAAAAGACTTTTTCAATATGAACTTTTTGTTTCCATTGTGAGAAATTGAATCTCAAAATGTAATTATTAAATGTATGCCTGAGTTTCAAATGTTTTTTGTATCCAGCTAATTAAAAATATTATTATGTAATAATAGTTAAATGTCATGTTCACCTTATTAGAAAGAAAGCCTTCAAATCAATATTATCATGATTACCATTTATTTAGCATCTTCAGTATGCAAGGCATTTATAAAATCTGTAGAAATTAATTTTCTCTAAATGCAACAAGTGTTCTGGCCAACACTCACTTTTTGTAAAAGATGACTTGGTTGGCAGAAGAGGAAACAGTTTCTTCAGATCTTCCAGCCCCAGTCAGCCCTGGTGACATTGCATATCAGGTAAACCCCCAATCCCTGGCCACATTTGATTGATTCAAGATGGAATGTGACCCAAGCTGAGACAATCAGACTCAGTCTCTTGAAAACTTAAACTCAGAGCCCCACTGACTGAATTCAACAATAATGAATATTCTACCTGTAAGTCAGAGAGAGTTGGAGACAGGAAACTGAACTCACTTGAAAGCTGCTATTACGGAGAAACAAACAAACAAACAAAAAAACTGCTTTGCAGAAGATGGCCTGGAAAAGTAGAGAAGTTGCCTGAGAGAGGGACAAATCAGCTTTAAGGGTTTTTCATTTTTTTATTAGGGCCTGAATATACTTTCTGTATTTGGTAACTCTAAGATAACCTTGTATTCTCTTCTAAATTCCCCATTCCACTTGAACTTGAATGGTGGATTTCTATTACTTTCAAATGAAAAATACTTAAGATATTTGCCTTGTTTCAAGGAAGATTTAATGCAGTTATTTCCTGAACAACAATAACAAAAGCCTTTTGTTGAGCCACTGTCCTTCCAGTGAGACACACACACACACACACACACACACACACACACGCACTCTCTCTCTCTTTCCCGATCAGTTGAAGAGGATCATGGAGTCAGGTACCACTTTTCTCTTCTCTTCTCTTCTCTTCTCTTCTCTTCTCTTCTCTTCTCTT
>NC_045443.1:20118050-20149827 GCF_002776525.5 Piliocolobus tephrosceles
TTCTCTTCTCTTCTCTTCTCTTCTCTTCTCTTCTCTTCTCTTCTCTTCTCTTTTCTTTCTTTTTTTCTTTTCTTTTTTTTGCGAGGGAGTTTCGCTGTGTCACCCAGGCTGGAGTGCAGTGGCGCGATCTGGGCTCACTGCAAGCTCCGCTTCCCAGGTTCACACCATTCTCCTGCCTCAGCCTCCCTAGTAGCTGGGACTACAGGCGCCCGCCACCATGCCCGGCTAATTTTTGTATTTTTAGTAGAGACGGGTTTCACTGTGTTAGCCAGGCTGGTCTCCATCTCCTGACCTCGTGATCTGCCCACCTCAGCCTCCCAAACGGCGCCCAGCCCTGTGGCGGATACCACTTTCTTTCCTCTTTCTTGCATATAGATATGAATGAAACTGATTACATCGTCTAGGAGATGAACTCTCAGTGAGTATCTTTCTAGTGGCTTCTGGTTCTTCGCAACACGCAGTTTGGAAGACCATTAGGAATAATTTCTAGCCATTTTAGATACATGTAATTTCCTCTGGATAAGGAACTAGAAAATAGGATGATGGTGCCATTTTCCCAGAGGTACCAAGAATAGGTCTTGTGTGGCAGTCTTTATAAAGCACATGATAAAGCTTCATAATTTTGCTGAGTAGAAAAAGTAGTATGAAAAATGTCTTTTACATCCATAAGAATTGAAAATTTAGAGTTGATAATTCTCTTCTGGATTACATTGTATTTTGTGGGATTCATTATTTTTTTCCTTTATTAATTAATTAGGAAATTGATCAAATCTGATAGTATAATACTGAGCATTCCAGCACCCTATGAAAATGAAGAAGGCTGAATCCCACAAATAAAATAGATCTTGGCACTTCTTGGAATTCGTATGGAAAAACACTGGCTATCATGATAAATAGTGTAAGATGGTGATTTCCTTGTATACTATCTCTGATCAAAACCGCATGCTATAAAGGCCATATACTGGGTGATCATTTGATTATCCTGTGTCTGAGGACACTCATTTGTCCCCTGTAAAATGAAATACGACTTGTGCATGTGACAGTCATTTAACCTATCACTAAATGCAGCTAATTCTGGATAAAAGAGAGCAGCTGTTTGACATATGCCCCCAAACTTACTGAGGCAGGAAGCAGGACTTGGATTATCCAACTGAAATAGTCAACTAGTCTCTTCTTGTGTTTTGGGTTATAATATGCTGTGCCTTTATCTCCACAAAACAGCCTCATTGTGTTGAGATTGTTTGCCAATTCTTTTCTAGTAAGCCTCATGGTAATGGGATATTATTTTTAATGGGACTTTCAGGACACCAATCAAATTTTGTAAATTATAATTTTAATACTTTGGATTTCTTTGGCTTTATAAAAAGAGAGAGAAGCTAAGGAAATTTGGGGAAAAACTGAAATTTTTCCATTACAAAGACTATTGAAAAATGAATAAATTTATAGAATGATTTGAGGAGGTAAAAAAATAACTGATTTAATAATGTTATGACACAAGAAAATGTTGAAGACAGAAACAAGCATGGAACAATTAAGTGGAGAGGGATTGCGTGTACTTCATGAAAATAACAATGAGAATGTAACTCAGTTTTATAAACAACAATTAATGCTTTATAGCCATGACCACGTAACATCATTGGGTTCCCTAAAAATATTTCAGTATCCCCACCTTGTTAATTCACATTGCAAGCTATTACTAACTTAACTCTGTTGGGGTAAAATATTGAAATTATAGAGGAATTTTAATAGAAGGCAATGTTATGTCTTCCAAATGCAGAGTAATTCATGTTCCTATAACAGGGCCCCTAATAACTAGAAGTCTGACAGACCTTCCGTAAAGACCAAGAAATGATCAACCATAGTGAGAATCATATTTATATGCAAACAATGTTTCTTAAAGTATTTGATCACAATTTGTCTATTTAAGTAGTTTAATCAACATCCTATATTTCTGCAGTCTTGTTCAAAACTGTAATTTGTATAATCAAACATTGTATGGAGTATAAAGTTAAGCATAAATTCATACCATATAAAGTTTCAATTAGTGGAGATAAATTATTGGGGTATTGCATTAGTTCAATGCCAACAGGCAGAAGAAATAGTCAAGGAGAAAGAAAAAAGATAACTTGTTGATTTGTTCAAGGTCATTGAGTAGGTTGGTAATTAAGGCTATTCTTGATCTCTGCTTCTGATTCTCCAAGAGTGCTATTCTGACACATCATTACCATAAAGCCACCCTATAGTTGACCTCACTCTACAGTTGAGCAATCCTTTTGCTCTCCATAAATATAGAATGCTGATTGTAATTCACTACTAGATATATTAACAGGTCAATTTTATTTCAGTTTTTCTAGCTCCACAAGTATATTTGAATACTACAGAGGTATATTACCCCCAATAATCACTAGGAGTAGAGAATATATAAAATTACAATAATTAGAGATTTAGATGTTAAAAGTTGGGGGTATTGATAAGAGGAAGAGAATATACTCTGATTTTTAAAAAGAGAAAAAATGAAAGAGATAAGGAAAAGAAAAAAGAGAGAAGGCAAGCAAGTAATCAAGCACAAAGTCATGACAAAGAGTGAAAATAAATTTATTTTGCTGGTTAAAAATTAACTGGTATCATAAAACCAATGACAGTCTTCTTTGAAAATGTATCAACTCAAACCCAATAAAAATAGTTGAACAGGTCATGCTTCTGCCTTTTTTTTTTTTTTTTTTGCCCTTTTATGTAATGCCATTCTTTCATTGTGATGGTGTTACCTGTAGTTGCAAAAAATTTATGGCTAAATAAACTAATTAATGTTAACCATTTTGTCATGTGAAGGGTGAGGATTGTAAATAAACATCAAAAGGAGTAATTGTTCTTTAGATGACGTCTGTTTATAATAGGAGGCATGAGTTATGCAATGCATCTCAAATAAAAGATGTTTTATTACCATCATTGCAAGTTACCTGAGTTACTTATATGACCAATGTCAAGTTAGATAAGTGGAGAGAAATAGTCCACACTGGGGATGGGCGCAGTGGCTCACGCCTGTAATCCCAGCACTTTGGGAGGCCGAAGCAGGCAGATCACCTGAGGTCAGGAGTTCAAGACCAGCTTGGCCAACATGGTGAAACCCCATCTCTACTGAAAATACAAAAATTAGCCAGCTGTGGTAGTGGGCGTCTGTAATCCCAGCTACTTGGGAGGCTGAGGCAGGAGAATTGCCTGAACCCAGGAGGTGAAGGTTGCAGTGAGCCAAGATTGCTCCACTGCACTTCAGTCTATACAACAGAGTGAAGACTCCATCTCAAAAACAAACAAACACAGAAATAGTCCATAGTCCACACTGGGTCTTAGAGGATAATGCATTCTAAGCTACCATTTCAAATTAAAAAAAAAAAAAATTGTTAACCTGTTTCCAAAGACATAGATCCATGTTTGACTATAGCCAAAAATGCCAGCATAATGCCAGGTATAGCCAGGATTTAGAATAAAACTAAAAACATTATGTGCACACACACACACTTGTAATGAGAGAATTATACAGAAAATTCATAAAGTCACTTCTAACTTGAGTATTGTATGACATTGCTAAAATTTTAAAGAATATGTTTACTTATTTTTTACTGTTAATCTTGCTAGATAATTGGCAAGATAAAAATATTTTTAATTTGAATATATGTCATTAAACATAACATTTCCAGAAATTTTGTTAAGGAAAGAAGATGAGTATAAATGTTTATGGCATGTAAGACAGTAGGACTGTAAGGTTAACAGGCAAATCAAGTTTGCTCTAGGAAAGGAAAGGAAAGAATATTTTAGAAACTATATATATTTTTTAAAGAACTAGAAAAACAAACTGAAGCTAGCCACTGTACTTAAAGCTATTTATTCCTTTCATTGGTGACTATCACATTATTTACATTTTTCCCTTTGTTGCAAACTTACAAATTCATGTTGTTCCCTTTTTTAGTATATTTTATAAACTAACTTTTCTTAGTCATTTAAAGTTTTTTTCTGATAACATGATAGTGATATCTTTATTGTCAATTAATGGAATATATCATACTAATTGATTTTTCAGGCAGTTGACAGAGCAGCAAGTTATAAATATTTTAACCATTTGAGGAGTATTCTTTCTAAAATCTAGTACATAGTTCCCTACTGAAAAGGATATAGTGATAAAATATAACTTTTATCGTGTGGGCCAAACAGATTATGAAGTTGCAGTGGTCTATTTTGTTGTCATTTGACTTTCGGAGTTTTATTTAACTTTCAGTTTTGTGTCATATCTACATGCGTAGGTGGAGATTCCTTCAAGGGATCAGTACTCTTTGAGTTCAGCATGGGGCTCTGCACATAGTAAGTGGGTGGTAAATGTTTGTGAGTTATACATTATGAGCTAAATTGTGTCTCCCAAAATTCATATGTTGAAATCTTAACCCCCAGTACCACAAAATGTGACTGTATTTGGAAATAGGGTCTTTAAAGTGGTAATTAAGTTAAAAAGAGGTCATTAAGGTAGTTTCTAATCCAGTATAACTGGTGCCCTCATAAAAAGAGGAAATTTGGACCCAGACATACACAGAAGCAAGATGATCTGAAGACTCAGGGAAAAAGTGGTCATTGTTCTTTGATCTCAACCTTCTAGCCTCCAGAACCAGGAGAACAAACTTTCTGTTGTTTAAATCAATCACCCAGTCTGTGGTACTTTGCTATGACAACCCTAGAAAGTACTGATAAATGATAATCCCATGTTGCCCTATGAGAGAACAAAGTTTGCCAACAGAATCTTATGCTTTTATTATTCTTATGTTCTTGCTTGCGCGCTCTCTATGACCTATTACTTAAAAGTACTTGAATACCAGAATATTCACTTGATGCAAATACTTAAAACTCTCAAATGCTTTGTGGTTGTTTTTATTTCTGCATTTCAAGTTATATTTTGAACTTTTTTCTATGGAAAGATTCTGAGTAACTGGAGTTATAGCAGCAGAGTTTTATTTGAAACTCCTTTCTGTACTAACGTTATGACTTTGTCACTTTACTTCTCTGTCAAAGGAAACTGATGGTAATACTTTCTTAGGGAGCTGTGGGATTCCAGTGAAATACTGCGTGTGAAAAATTACTTTGCAGACTTAGCAGTGTAACACAAACACTCATCATCATAACTGAAAGTCTGGCCTCCTGACAAATATCTGTTGACAAGTAAGGATTTGTTGTACTAGTCAGTTTATTGTTAACCAATAATAAATTATTTAAAACACTGATAGCTGTAGCCCTATGTTGAATCAGGACATACATCAAATGTACGTAGTCATTTCTTTGAAGATAGAGGAAGACAAGGGAAAGTTCTAAATTCATGTTGTGAAAGGATTGTCTGTAATTTCTTTGGAATTTTTTAAAAGCTAAAGAGATAAAATGTTTTCTCTTTTAATTAAACTTATGTTTTATTTATTTTTCATTAGTTAGCATGACATACTTTTTTGTTGTTGTTTTGTTTTTTTGAGATGGAGTCTTGCTCTTGTCACCCAGGCTTGAGTGCAGTGGCTCAATCTCAGCTCACTGCAACCTCTGCTGTCCTGGTTCAAGCTTCTCCTGCCTCAGCCTCCTGAGTGGCTGGGATTACAGGTGCCTGCCACCACGCCCGGCTAATTTTTGTACTTTTTGGTAGAAATGGGATTTTGCCATGTTGGCCAGGCTGGTCTCGAGCTCCTGACCTCAGGTGATCTGCCTGTCTTGGCCTCCGATTATAGGTGTGAACCACTGCGTTCAGCCAGCATGACATATCTTTAAAAAAAATTTTTTTTAAGAGACTGGGTGTTGCTCTCTGCCCAGACTGGAGTGCAGTGGCATCATCACAGGTCACTGAATCCTTGAAATCCTGGGCTCAAGAGATCCTCCCGCCTCAGCTGCCTGAGTAGTTGGGATCACAGGTGTGCACCACCACTACCACCCCTGCCTAATTTTCTTTTTTTTTTTATTTGTTATTATTATTTTTTTTTTTAGAGACTGGGTCCAACTGTCTTGCCCAGGCTGGTCTCAAACTCCTGGGCTCAAGCAATCTCCTGCCTCGGTGCCTCCACGTGCTGGGATTACAGTTGTGAGCCACTGCACTTGACCTGATATATCATTTTTTAATCCTCTTAATTTTTTAAAAAAGTTTTTTATTTTTAAATTGTGGATAAAATTTTATACATTTATCCTGTACAACATGATGTTTTGAAGTATACATAGATTGTGGAATAATCTAGTGATATTCTACAGTGGTTCATATGTACACAAATTTATAAAAGTTCAGCTGGAATTTTCATTCACAATGGTTAGTTTAGATTTTATTTAATTTGTTGACATACATCTATTGATATGACTCAAATGTGAGTATGTTGCATAATGTATCTATTTTCTCTTTTATTGTTATGTTTAAAAGAAGCAATCGGAAAATAAATCAGTTAGCCCCAAACTATATAACCAGTGACACCCAGTTTTAAATGCAATTATTTTCAAATGTGCTGGTGGCTATGACACCCAACAGCTATCGGTTAGCAGCAGCCTCATGGTAATTAATGCACCTAGTTTCTTTGCCAGATTTGTCTAGCCACTTCATTACTGTCTACTTGTAAAATTCAGTATGACGCTTTGAAAAGAGGTACAGTCTTCATTTTTAGATTAGTTTCTGTTCCAATAACTTTTCAACATATTCCTATCTCTTCGTTTTTCATGCCAGTTACATGTACATATCACAGCTAGTGTTAGATTCTCACACCTCTGGGTATGTTCTAAACCCCCTCAGTGAACATAGGCTTGATAGGATGAGAGGCTGGCCTTTTTAAAGGACTAAAACCTTAAAAATGACATTAGTCTCTACAGAAACAAAAGGCCTCTTAGTGAAAGTTGAAGATGCAAATTTATAGCAAAAGCCTCCTTCAAGTTAGATTTGCATTGGTAATATTCAGATTTGGGGTTTTTAACACCTGTTTTGGAATCTGAAATGTGAGGAGTAGGATGTGTCTTTTTTCTTTTATCTTTCTTACTTTTTTGTGATAAAATATACATAATGTAAAATTTACTATTTTAGCCATATCCTTTTATGAAGTGCTGTTTTTCTCAAATTTTCTGTACTATCAAAAGAAATCTTTATCTAAATGACAAACACAGCCTATTCTTTAATCCAGTTAGGTCCCAGGAGTTGCTCTGATAAAGACCAATTTTCCTTGTGATCTGGTGAGACCTGCAGAATCATACAGAGGATTTTTTTTTTTTTTTTTTTTTTTTTTTGAGACAGAGTCTCGCTCTGTCGCCCAGGCTGGAGTGCAGTGGCCGGATCTCGGCTCACTACAAGCTCCACCTCCCGGGTTTACGCCATTCTCCTGCCTCAGCCTCCCGAGTAGCTGGGACTACAGGCGCCCGCCACCTCGCCCGGCTAGTTTTTTTGTATTTTTTTTTTTTTAAGTAGAGACGGGGTTTCACCTTGTTAGCTAGGATGGTCTCGATCTCCTGACCTCGTGATCCGCCCGTCTCGGCCTCCCAAAGTGCTGGGATTACAGGCTTGAGCCACCACGCCTGGCCCATATAGAGGATTTCAACTGCAATCTTTGTATTCTGAACTCAGCCAATAAATTGCTCCATGCTCCAAACAGATGTTTCCCTTTTAGGTTATTGCACCACTTGTGGACTGTTTTCCTTTCCTAGAGGAAATGTCAGCATGGCCGTAAACGAGAAAGCTTCTTCTGAGCATCCAAGAACAGGAGTGGCAGCAGCAGTAGCAGGGAGCGAACGTGGAAAAGTGGAGATACGTGTTTTCATGAATTTGCAACTCATCCCGCATTTTAATCTTCCTCTTTTTTATGCCATTTCTTATTTCAGAAGTCACTTGATATATTATGGGAGTGAATATTTTTATCTTTAAAAATACTTCTTTGCTGATTTATTTAACACGTTTAATACAACAGAGCTTGAGACGAGGTCCAGGAGAGCCTGAGACAAGGGCCAGGAGCCTCCCCGATTTACAGCATAGCATATTTGAAGGGTCCCTCCTAAACTGTGCTAGAAAGCAGACATTTTAGATTTTCACTCTTAAATAAAAGTTAGACTTTTCATGACAGAGAAAGAGGTACTTATTAAGAGAGGAGTATTCTCTGAAAAAGAACAAAGATCTGCTAATTCATTGAAAGAGTAAAATGTCAAAAAAAACCTTATTTTCCTTTGTAGTGTTTCGCTTTCCATAAAAAATGATTAAACAAGTCTTCTTTCTGTAGAAAATAAGTCACAGCCTAATACAAATGTGAGTTCCTATTTGCGGATGGTGGTATTATTTTTGTGGCATGTGCGATCACAGTTGTAGGCACTTTTTATTTCCTTCCAAGCATGATGTTGCCATACATATGCCTTGAAAACATAACGTCTCTATTTTACTGACCGAGCTGACCAGCACGAAAACTTTACATGTCAGTGTGAATGGGGGTGGTGGTGGTGAGAGGGGGTGGTGAGGGCAAAATTTACCAAAATATGACCATGAGTACATTCTTTTTTAAAGTATCATTTTTATCTCCTTCAGAAAGCTGTCCCTAGACTGAAAAATCAAAGAACCTTATTATCTTTTATAATATAAATTTTACTTTAATAAAATTTAATAATTTAAATATTATTTTTAAAATATAAATTTTATTTAGTTTTGTTTTTTGGCCAACTGAAGGAAAGTTACAAATTTTTCATTCAATTTGTGATAACTTTTTGGAATGCCACCAATATTCAAGACTCTATAGATTTATTTACAGACCTACCTGGTGACTGAAAACCCAGTTTAAATTGTTAGTGCAAGGCCGGGCGCGGTGGCTCAAGCCTGTAATCCCAGCACTTTGGGAGGCTGAGAAGGGCGGATCACGAGGTCAGGAGATGGAGACCATCCTGGCTAACACGGTGAAACCCCGTCTCTACTAAAAAATACAAAAAGCTAGCCGGGCGAGGTGGCGGGCGTCTGTAGTCCCAGCTACTCGGTAGGCTGAGGCAGGAGAATGGCGTAAACCCAGGAGGTGGAGCTTGCAGTGAGCTGAGATCCGGCCACTGCACTCCAGCCCGGGGGACAGAGCGAGACTCCATCTCAAAATAAATAAATAAATAAATAGATAGATAGATAGATAGATAGATAGATAGATAGATAGATAGATGGATAGATAGTGCAGTCTGGGCAAACCAAATGGGATGGTACATGCCTGTAGCCCCAGCTACTTGGGGATCCTGAGGTGGGCAGAACCATGAGCCTGGGAAATCGAGGCTACAGTGAGTTGAGATCACACCCCTGGACTTCAGCCTGGGCAACAGAGTGAGGCCCTGTCTCAAAAAAAAAAAAAAAGTGAATAAAAATGAATCAGAAATTCAATAATTCGGAATTATATTTTTCCTTTTTTTCTTTCCTTTTTTTATTAAAAAACCAAACCATGGTGTTTAGAGGAAGGAAGGGAGTCAGACATAATAAAACATATTTTAAATCTTATTTGGGAGAAAGAAAGAGTGAGGTTTCTGAAACTGTAATTTTTCTGTGCAACAGACAGTCTAAAAGGATGATGGTATGATTAAATGGATGAACTTCTTTATGTATTAGACTTGCCTTATCCTTATGTTTTCTAAAATTGCTACCATCTGTTTTTAAATCTACTAATGGATATAGGATATACAGAAAATTGATTCAAGTTTAAAATGATAGACTAGAAATGAGCCAGAAAAAAGAGATGGGTTGTTAGAATCAGATGGGTGATTCAGAACTCTTTCTATTAATCAATCAGCCTGTCAATAAATTATTTAGTTGATTAATACATACATTAAGCAATATTACACTGTCTCCTGTGAGTCTGGTGTGATGCTGGACATACAAGGTGAACAGGTGTGACTGTTGTCTTCAACTACGTAGTATCTGCAGGGCCCCACATTAAACCATTTACAGATGTTTTCTCCTCCATGCCTCAGTACCAAATCATGAAGAAAGGATTATTGAACCATTTCATAAATAAGGAGCTTGAGCTTAGCTCAGGTTAGAGCAGGTAATAAGGAGCTAAGCCAGGTTTTTACTACAGTCTAGCTGTCTCAACTTTAAAACCTCAGGTTCGTGTTACACCTCCTTTGTCTCATTATGTAAAGAAGTAAATTACTAAGCCTTATTGATAAGATGTCTTCAGAGAAACAGCATAATGTCATGGTTAACATGTACAGGCTCCAAGTTTGACTTACTGGGTCAAATTCATGCTTTTCTATTTTAGGGCTGTGGCCAAGTTATTGAATTTTCTGTTCCTCTCTTTCCTGTTCAGTAGAATGGGAGCATTAATAATGTCTACTTCTGTGAAATGGGAATAATAATTGAACAAGGGGTAAATAAGTTAATAGTTGAGAACACATATTTTGGAGTTAGATGCTGGGGTTTTCATTCCAAGCTCTATCACCAATTAGCCAGGTGACCACAAAAGCCACTTTAATCTCTGAGTATTAATGTGTCAATATGTTGCTAGACATATAGTGCTGCAAGTATAAGTTATTTTACAGATATGTATATATGCTGTGGTTTGAATGGTCCCCCAAATTCAAGTGTTGAAACTCAATCCTTGTTGAAAGTTGGGGCCTTTTGGGAAGTGATTATAATGGACTAGTGCCTTATAATATAAGAAAACCTGGAGGGGACTAGCTTAGGCCCTTTTTGCTCTTCTGCTCTTCTGCCACATGAGGGCACAGTGTTTGTCCTTCCATTTTTCTACCTTGTGAGGACACAGCAAGAAGGCCACCACCAGACACCAATGCTGGAGCCTCGATCTTGAACTTCTCAGCCTCCAGAACTGTAAGAAATACGATTCTGTTATTTATAAATTACCCAGTCTGTGGTATTTTGTCATGACAGCACAAATGGACTAAGACAATATATCATTTAAAAAATATGATTCTTAAAAGATTAGGGTGGGGTGGCCAGCTTCTTCGTGCACCATGCTAGTGGCACACCTGATCCAACCAATCTTTCATATCCTATGTAAAACACCACCTCCTCAAGCTCATCTATAAAAACTCCTGCATTTCACTGTGGAAGCGGCAACCCATGTTCTCTTTTCTATTGATTGATGAGTCATGCACTGTCACCCAGGCTAGAGTACGGTGGCATCATCTCAACTCACTGCAACCTCCACCTTCCAGGTTCAAGTGATTCTCCTGCCTTAGCCTCCTGCTTAGCTGGGATTGCAGGCATGCACCACTATGCCTAGCTAATTTTTGTATTTTTAGTGGAGATGGGGTTTCACCGTGTTGGCCAAGTTGGTCTTGAACCCCTGACCTCAGGTGATCCACCCACCTCAGCCTCCCAAAGTGCTGGGATTACAGGGGTGAGCCACCACGCCTGACCAGCAACCCGTTTCTCCAGGACTCCTCTCTGTGCAGAGAGCTCTCCTCTTTCTTTCGCCTGAAACTGAAAAAAGAAAATGTTATTCTTCAATTTATTTTTAATCTTATTGTAGAACACACCCATTTTTTCAGTGTAGAACTTTTTTTTTTTTTTGTTTTAGGACTTAGATTAAGATTAACCTTTTGTTTTAACAGTCTCCTATTTTTTCTATATTTGTGCTTTGATTTCTGTTATACTACCATTCTATGTTGAACTTGCAATCAACTCTTGCATAAACTGTTGAAATAGCCTGGTCTCCTGCCTTGAGTTTTTCTTCCCCTGAATCTATCCAGCATACTACCGCCAAATTAGTCTTTTCAAACACCACTTTCATCATTAATAAGCTATACAGAACTACTCACATGAGTCATGCTTTCCCATATCATGAACTTACTTTTCCTTTTACCACTTATTTGAATTTCCTTTCATCTCTACCTCTGTAATTGTTGAGAAAAACTCTCATCTGTGTATTATACTCATGGAATATCTAGGAGTCAGAAGAGTGGTAAATGAGCTAGAGGCAAGAATGAGAACTGCCTTTATTTAGTAAAACATTTCAAGAAATGATTTTGCTTTTAGAAAGACCTAAGAGCATGTCAAAGATGAGACTGAGAGATGGGTAGAGGTCAACATATATATAAAGATGTGGGAAAGGTTGGAGAAAAAATACTCAAAGTGGGGAGGAAGGGAAATTATAGGCAAGAAAAGGTCTAGGCAATATAATGAATGTCTCAAGCTGTATAAGAGATGATAGAATGAAGGAGGACAGAAAACATTAAAAGGCTTTTAAGAACAGGATTATGGACTATAGTTAATAACAATGGATTGTATTCCTGAGAATTGCTAAAAGAGTAGATTTTAAGTATTCTCACCACAAAAAATGCTAAGTGTGTGAGGTAATACACATTGTGTATGTTAATTAGCTCAATTTAGCCATTCTACAATGTATTCCACAATTTCAAAACAACATGCAATACATGATAAATATATACACATTTTTTGTCTATTTAAAAATTTAAAGAAATTAAAAAAAACTGCTCTCTGATATTGAAGTTACGCTGTGTGCTGTAGTGTAACCCTCACTGTTATACCTTAAATATTTAGGAAATCTCTATTCTCCATTTTAACAATTAAGGTCCTGGCAAGAAAGGGATAGTCACTCAAATTTGGTAACCAAGGAGAGTTTTAAAAGGGATTACGTAAGAGATATCGTCAGGATTTAGGAAAACAAAGAAGGGATAGTGCAGTGGCGTAGACCTAAAGGGGTATGGAAAAGAAACGCTGAGTGGAAAGTATCCAGAGAGAGCCTCTCTCTTAGATGGGAAGGCCATTCACCTGATACTATAGGAGCTGTAGGTAGATAAATGCAGGCAATATGCAGCGACCCACCAAGAAGGGAGCTGAAAAAATTAACTCCTTTACTTTTCTTTACCCCCATACTCTGATCTTGCCGGCATCTTCCATTCACCAAACCCAACTGGAAATCAGTGGGTATGGGAGACCATTGAGCAGAATATACCTTTCAGACTCCCAGGTTACAAGACGAAGTGGATAAAGTGGAGAACGATTTGGAGATGCAAACAGAAAACATCCAACACATACAAATTGTGTGAGTTATATTTGGGGAGATCAGAGAAAAGGAGGCATGTTCTATGTTTGGATCAATACACGGTAGCCAGAAGGAAGCAGCATCAAGAGTCAAGAAGCAAGATGTTGAGAACTTGGCCAAAACTGGAATTAGAAATAAATAGGCACAATGTAAAAACCCTATCAGAGGAGGCTCACTAATTTTCCTCTTCAGTTTGAATGGGGATTTGATTC
Organism: Piliocolobus tephrosceles; assembly: GCF_002776525.5. Lineage (NCBI taxonomy): Eukaryota > Metazoa > Chordata > Mammalia > Primates > Cercopithecidae > Piliocolobus > Piliocolobus tephrosceles. The sequence goes on from NC_045443.1 coordinate 20,131,276, forward strand.
AATGTTATTGGAATCTCAAAAAGTAGAGTGAATCAGCTATAATACGGGTTATTTGCTTATTTGTATACATATCTTGCTTTCTCTACGGTAAATCTCCTTAAAGGTAAGGGAGACTGCCCATGTTTATTTCATCCCATACCCTCTAAGACAATGCCTTATATGTAGTGTGTGTTCCAAAATGATATGCTAAATGGATTAATAAATGAGTGCAATTTCCCTGCTCAGAAAACTTCCATGGCATCCTGAGATTGCCTTTCAAATACCCCTAATAGTGTTGCTTCAATCCATCTTTTCAGGTACAATGCTATTTTGCTCTAGGTATTTGAATAGTTATTTTATTTTTTTTAATTTTTGGAAGAGATGGGTATCTCATATACTGCCCAGGCTGGTCTCAAGCTCCTGACCTCAAGTGATCCTCCCACCCTGGCATCCCAAAAGACATGAGCTCAGCTTGACTAGTTATTAATATTTACCTAGATATGTCTTGATTTTTGATATCTCTTTGTCTTTTCTCATTTGGTTTCTACTCATTAACTCTCCAGACCTTATACATGCCTTTAAATGCAGCTCAATTTTAACTTCAGAGATAAATCCACCACTGACCTTAGTTGCTGCCTCTCAACTTCATATTTGAAAACTTCTGGTACTGTGAAATTAAAAATATTCAAAACTCTTTTCTCTCATTTATCAGTTGAAGAAATCAAAAATCAGACAGGCTAAAATGATTTATTTTAGCCATCCTAATTATGGCTGAGGGAACGGAAGTTGAGATCCTACAAGATGATTCCTTCATTTAGTGGGAAATTGCACAAGCTTTTGTTCTAAGATCCCCCCACTTTATACTTCCATAATTTTATATAATCAACAGTATCTAGAGACATCCAGCCATGTAGTTAATAAGTACTATTTGTTAACTTGTACTACTCAGACATCAATTGTCTTCTTTCTAATACTGGCTAATATGGCTTAGTCCGTTCCCTGAGCCATCCTAATTATTTGACCCATCCTAATTATGGCAGGTTTGGATGGTGTCTTTCCCTCAGTTTGGTGCTTTCTAATCAAGTATACCTAGATCCCTATATAGTTCACACCTTTAATATTTTCCCCAAAGCTAATGAACTTCATGTGTTTACCCAAGAAAAGGCTGCATGGCCCAAGTTAAATACCAAATATATATTAAGTCAGTGTAGTATTAATTGTGCACACATGTATCTTTGATTGATAAAATGGGGAGATAAATGATTTCATAAAGCATCCGGTCTGTAGTTGTTGTTTGAAAAAAGAAAAAAGAGATCCCGATGAAAAGTTTGGGAAGCACGGACTGCCCTGTTGTGAAGTGTGGAGAATATTTACACTGAAAAGCACCTTAGAATAATTCGATCTAATTCTTTATTTTACCAAACAGATAAACTGTGGCAGGGAGGCGGAATACCATTGCCTTGATTTGTACAGAGATAATGTTAGAATTAATATCCAGGTGTCTAATTTGAGCCATATTCTTTGTATTACTCCATCCTGCTCTAGAAGTTGTTCTAACATAAACGTTGGTTTCAAAAATGTCAACACTCATGAAGGGCAGTGTTGTATGGATGTGCTAGGTAGGAAAACCTGGATCTGTGCCATCTTGACTTGGTGTCACATTAACACTCCATGGTTGGAGAGACCAGTATTTCTAGGTTCTTGCTGCTTGGCACACAGTGTTGGTAAACACTTTCAGTGATGTAGAGATGGAAGCAAATATCACTGAGCTGGCCATGTTCCCACAGACATAGTTTAATTGTGCCTGTCTGTTTAGAGAGACAACACTCACTCCCCCTTATGTTGCTGCTGGTTTTAAAAATTATAATAATCTCAAAAGGTAGACTGAGTCAGCTAAAATATGGGTTATTTGCTTATTTGTATACATATCTTGCTTTCTCTACTGTAAACCTCCCTAAAGATAAGGGAGACTGCTCACCTTTATTTCATCCCATATCCCCAAGACAATGGCTTATATATAGTGTATGTTCCAAAATTATATACTAAATGAATTAATACTCAGAAAACTTTCATGGTATCCTGAGATTGCTTTTCAATACCCCTAATAGTATTGCTTCAATCCACCTTTTCAGGTACAATGCTATTTTGCTCTAGGTATTTGATTAGTTATTTTATTTTTTTCAATTTTTGGAAGAGATGGGTATCTCATATATTGCCCAGACTGTTCTCAAGCTGGGCAATATATTCCCTTTTATCCCCTAATGAATTTCTACCTAACACTACAATTATAATTTTCATCAGTATAACTTACATTTTTTCTGTGTGAATTCTCATTAAATTTTAATGTATATGATTGTAATTTAATCAAGTTGTTTCCAAAATTCTGTTCTATCAATGTATATTTGAGCATCTAACTTTAATATTAACTTCCTGGAGGCTTTTATAATTTCACATGTAAGAAAAAACTGAAACAAGCAGTAGCTAATATTAGCTAGTAAATGTGGTTTGAAATGGCTAGAAAAGGTTAGGAAAATGGAGTCCTTTTATCATGTTACATAATGCCAAGTCAAAAGAAACACCATGTTCCTCCTGAGATGGAAACCTCTTGTTAGTTTTCATCACGTATACCTGATTTTGGCTAAGTCATAATACACATTGAGTTAGACCAGAGCCTATTTTTCTTCTTCTTTTAAATTTATGCTTATATTTCTACAGTTCATATTAGAAGGAAAAAAAACAGGAAATGAAAGTAGTTTGAGTCCTAAACAATCTGAAAGGAAATGGGAAAGCTACCCAATTGCATATTTCATAGTTTAGATAAAAGAAAACTTTTTAAAATATCTACTTAAGAATATTTACACAGTTGATTTAAAGTTATATCAGTTTATGCTCTTTGTATGTTTTAGATAACATTGTTGAATTTCCTCTGACTTAACATGAGATGGATTTGCCTGTGTGCAGAGCTATGCAGGCAGACACTCCCTCCTCCATCCCAGCAAAAGCCATTTATTAAGCAGCTGTTGTTATTAGTTTACAAAAGGTTTTTCAACACTGTGTGCTTTGTGACTTCACCTCTCAGTTTGTTTTGAGGAAAGCCATATTCCTTAGATTCTCCTCTCTTAACGCTCATTAGGCCCACTGGTAAGTTTAGATGATGTCGTTTAGAAAAATTGATCAAAACTATAATATAAACATAACATGCAATATTCCTGGCTACCTACAAACCATATTTTGATACTGAATACAGCAAATCTATGAAATCTGAAAATAAAGGAGCTTTGTGCCAAGTCATGCTCTTTAGGCAGTGTGCTGCAAATCTCAGAAAAAGTAGAACCCCAAACAATTTTTGTGACCTGAAATCTAAGTCAGCAAGGTTTCCCATTCAAAGTGGGCAAGTAGCTAACTTTTCAACAATCATATATTTTTTGCAGTCAGACAGACTATTGTAGAGAAGCAATAGATCACCTGTCTCACCTGTGGACTGGTGCCAGGAGGTGTCCGTTCCCTGAGCTCAAACATTCATGAATCAAATCTATTTGTATCTAGCTTTATTGACACCAACACTTTCAGCAAGGCGTGAAAATGGCATGCTAGTCAAGTTGAAGAAAATAAACCAATGTGTATACAATACGTGATACTTTCCTGTTTTTAGTTACAGACCATGTGGACTTAAGCTAGTATTATTAAAAATATTTAGGGCTGGGTGCGATGGCTCATGCCTGTAATCCCAGCACTTTGGGAGGCCGAGGCGGGCGGATCACCTGAGGTATAGGAGTTTGAGACCAACCTGATCAACATGGTGAAACCCTGTCTTTACTAAAAATATAAAAATTAGCCAGGCAAGGTGGCACAGGGCTGTAATCCCAGCTACTCGGGAGGCTGAGGCAGGAGAATCACTTGACCTTGGGAGGCAGAGGTTGCAGTGAGCCAAGACTGTGCCTTTGCATTCCAGCCAGGGAAACAAGAATGAAACTCCGTCTAAAAAAAAAAAAAAAAAAGGTATTAGTTACACTCAAATGGAAAAGATACTTTCAAGTTCTCTCTGGTAAGAAAAATACATATCATAGCATGCCTGTGGTGTTTGTATACTTTTGAAGAATATAAGTACAACTTATCAATTTGCAAATATGTGTTAAAAGATTATTTGTAAAGCAATTCTTTGAAGTGAAGGGTACACTCCCCTGTAGAAATAACATTATAAATGCTATGTAAGTTGTCATGACAGTCTTCTAAACTCTATTTAACTCAAACTCCAGCTGCGTAGAGCTTGAGTATGGTAAATAAGCTACACTTACTTTATGAGAAAACAGATCCTGAGGCACAAAAGATTGAGGCATAATGTTTGCTCATAAAATAGCCTGGCAAGAGAAATAGGACCTCTTATTTCTGTACCCCTTTCACCAACTCATCAAGGACACTGAGCTTGTTGGGGCTACAGTGATAATAGGGAAAGGACAGAAGATGCATGACTAGAGGTTTCTGATCATGGCCAGGAGAAAAGGTCAGTGGTTTTCTGTTTTTTTTTTTTTTTTTTTTTTTAGACGGAGTCTCGCTCTGTCGCCCAGGCTGGAGGGCAGTGGCTGGATCTCAGCTCACTGCAAGCTCCGCCTCCCAGGTTTACGCCATTCTCCTGCCTCAGCCTCCTGAGTAGCTGGGACTACAGGCGCCCGCCACCTCGCCCGGCTATTTTTTTGTATTTTTTTTTAGTAGAGACGGGGTTTCACCGTGTTAGCCAGGATGGTCTGGATCTCCTGACCTCGTGATCCGCCCGTCTCGGCCTCCCAAAGTGCTGGGATTACAGGCTTGAGCCACCGCGCCCGGCCGGTCAGTGGTTTTCAAGGGGAAGTGATTTTCAGGTCAAAGCAACTGTTAAACTTGGTGAAATGGAGTTTCCCTGTGAAAATGCTAACTAGCCACTAGATATAATATCTTAGATGTGTAGGACCATATTACCTATGAAATGATATGGACAAAATTTGATTTTTTTCTCTAAGTATTTTTCTATTTATAACTTTTATTTTCCTGCTTGCTTAGTATGTAGAGCAGAGGCTATGAAGTAAAGGAAAACCAAACCAAACAATACATTGAGCCACCATCACCCAGGAGGGCAATTGATGGGTAACGGGTAATACAGAGTATCATGTAGTCTCCGAGTTGGTCTATTGGAGGTGTCCTTTCCTCTCTACTGCAGCCCCTAATCAGGAGATTTCTCATCACATTGAAGGGAACGGAATTTATCCATACTTAGAACAGGAATGAACAGCAGGATGAATTCATGCAAAATCCAAGGAAAGCAGAATATTGATCATGGGGAACAAAGGGCCCCTATGTTATGGAGCAAGGTTGTATCAATGAACAAACTATAAGAAAGCAACTTCAAGGTAAAAAGTAATAATATAAGAAAGCATAGACATTTTGCAAAGCATTTGAGAGGTAAGCAAAGACTGCTTACAAAAGTTTTTTTCAACACTTTGTGCTTTGTGACTAGTCGGTATGTAGTAATTTGTATGTAAATTTAACTTTATGCATATAACAGGGTAGAAGTTCCTCTTATAATAAGGCTCTTGAAAGAAGGAAATATTATCGCAATAGAGACCAACAGAGGACAAGAATTGCACAGGCACACAGAAGAGGATCACCAGCCTTGGATTCAACAGAAATGCTTCTGAAACATTCCCTTTATTATTCTGGCCAAAGACTTTTACTGGTCCCTTATATGAGGATGATGGGAAAATGTGTTAGAACTCCCTTGGAGATTGCAGTATGTACTTATGCTGAAGTTAATGAATTCCAGGCTCTCAACCACTCTACTAATCCTTTCTTCATAATGCCCAGAAGTACAGAGTCTAATGAAATTGATATTTGAACTAGGCTGCTTCTACGTGTCTATTATGGTAGGATTTTGAGACCCAGAATAGGAAAAGCCAAGTATGTGGAACTCAAATAGAATTTTGTTTGAACAAAGTTTGTTTCTGACTGTCTATATTATATGGTACAGTTGTTTTTCACTCTCAGAGCTGTTTTATTATTCACTCTTGATTTTTATTATAATACAGTAGTAGCCAGATCCATTTGTGGGTTCACAATAAACTTGGCTTTTTATTGTAAATATGAAGTTGTGACTACCCCCTTTTCTACTTGAGTTTTTATAGCTACTATTACCCAAATAATTCAGCTATACCTCAACTTTTCTTAATTTGCTTGAACAGTATTAGAAGACAATTGATGTCTGAGTAGTACAAGTTAACAAATAGTACTTGTTAACTACATGGCTGGATGTCTCTAGATACTGTTGATTATATAAAATTATGGAAGTATAAAGTGGGGGGATCTTAGAACAAAAGCTTGTGCAATTTCCCACTAAATGAAGGAATCATCTTGTAGGATCTCAACTTGACCTCCTCCCTTCTGTCTGGATAGTTTCTGGGACACTGATGTCCCATGATGAGATGGTTTTATTAGGGCAGGTTCTTTATATGTTCACCTGAGGCACTTTCTGTACTTTCTCACTGTGGTCTTTGGTTAGGGTCTTGCAAACTCAGAATAAGCTTTTCATAAAATAAGTCATCACATACTTGTAGATAATTAGTGAAATTATTATTTTCTCCTTTAGACTAAATGCCCATGAGCCAACACATGTTGGGTCTCTAAAAATTCATTTGACCTCTTAAGAATAAAGTTCAGCTTGTCAATGTCCCTCTTCCAGTGGGTATATTGATACTCTTCCACAAGTTATCTGACTTTTGGAAATTTTAGTGGGATAATCCCTTCCACCAATACCTGGATTCAGATACTGTATCAGCTCATATAACCAGATAGTACATTTTAGCATTGTTGACAGCTTTATTATATACTGTGGTCAACTATACTGTGGTCAACTGAACTGTCTGGTCTCTTTTCAGATTAAACATTTTCACAAAAGGATTATTGTATCTTGCAATTAAAAAATTAAAAGCATGATTTTATATTTACATATGATAAATTGCATCTCTTGATTTCACCATAGCATTCATTCCATTAATTGGAGATCTTTTTGAATCCAGATGTAATGTACTTGCTATATCCCTCCAGCAAAGTGTCATCTACACACTTGATGAGGCTGTCTCTATATCTTCCTTCAAGTCACTAGTCAACAGCACATGGTCTTGGCTTCACTCTAGGTTATTAATCTATTGATATGTACCCATTAGTTTGGTTACTGCAAAAAATTTATGTCACCGTTGACACTTTTTCATTTCAAAACATGTCAAAAGAGTTTGTATCATTACCTTCTTTAATTTAAACTATGATGTATCTATGTCAGTTTTCTATCCACTATCTAATAACTGTATTAAAGAAAGTTAATGGGGTTATTTTATCATGACTTTTCTTTTGGAATGAATATATGCTGGCATCACAAATTTTTCTAAGAACCGGTATTGAAAACATGTATATCAAACTTAATGAACTCTGGTTCACAGAATCTATCCTTTCTATTCTTAGCTAACCAGGAAAATGTTTGTTTAGTTTGGAGTTCTGGCATTCCTCCCATCTTTAGTTTTCAAATATTCCAGATGCTGGCTCTATAGGGAACATCTGTGCCTTGTTTCAATTCTCTGGGAGGCAATTCAGGTGAGCCAAGAGAAGGGAATTTATTTAAATTAGATATTCTCTGACACATGTTTCACCTTCATTGTGCTCTGGTTCTTTTTAAAACAATTTTTTTTCTCTCCTTATTAACTGAAGAATAATATCTTTATTTTCTATTTTTTTTTAGAGACAGGGTCTTGCTCTGTCACCCAGGCTGGAGTGCAGTGGTACAGTCTTAGCTCACTGCAGCCTCGAACTCCTGGACTCAAGCAATCTTCCTGCCTTAGCCTCACAAGTAGCTGGGACTATAGGTGCACATCATCACACCCAGCTACTTTTTTCTAATTTTTTTTTTTTTTTTTTTTTTTTTTTTTTTTTTTGTAGAGACAGGATCTTGTTATGTTTTCCAGGCTGGTCTCAAACTTCCTGGTCTCAAGGGATCCTCCTGTCTTGGCCTCCCAAAGTGTTGGGATTACAGGTGTCAGCCACTGTGCCCTCCAAGAGTACTATCTTGAAATAGAAAGTGGTAACAAAACACAAGAGTAGTAACTTTTCTGATGTTTATTCATATAATATCTTCTTTATATAGTTCATCTCTCTTTTAGAGCATTATCTTTCTTGTTATACATTTAAAATTACCCATATTTTTATCCTTTTTAAAAAACGATTTTTGTTTATCTGGATCTTTACAACTTTTCAGAAACAATTTTGGTAGGCCACTGACATACGTTGTATTCATCCTTGCTTACATGTCCTCCTCTATGTTTAATGTTTTTAAGACATCTCTTCAGATAATTTTCTTTCTCATTTTAATTATTTGAAATTATGTTGATAGATTGCACTACAATCATTTTTAAGTTTCTGGCAATTGAATTTTGCTTATTTTTCTATCATTTATTTTCTTGTATCAGCTTTATTTGGAGTCTAGCATATGTGTAGTCCTATGCATGATATTCTATTTATTTTTTTCCATTTTTACTTGCACTGGTAGTATTCTCAATTCCAAGGCAACATGAGCACTAACACATAAGGATTCTATAATTTCCCCAGAAATAACTCTTCTCCTTAGGGGTCAACTGACTTCCTTGCTCCTGAGGCATCAGCTCCAGTTGGGCAGTGGCCCCTGCAAGGAAGTGTGGGTCCCATCTCTGTGGTGGCCCCTCTCTTCAGGTGTCTAAGGCACCAACACCAGACAGACAACAGCCCCTCTTCAGAGGCCTGGGTCTCAGTTCTGCAAGACCCCTCTTCCAAGCTTCTGAGTTTTACTAACCTTCTCTAGTTTCCTCAGATTTAAGGAGTGGTGTCTGTCTCCTGCAGTTTCTACTTCCACAATACCTTACAATCCTTTCTGTCAAATCCCCTCTGTTAATATAACTGGCCGACTTCAATTTTCTGAGTGGTACATGCACTATTGATATCAACATGAAATCACTCTTTCTTCTTTCCTTATCCCTAAGTCACATTCAAATGAAAAGTAGAAATGAGCACATCATCCAACTACTATGGGTGACCAGCTTTGTATCTAGAACATTTAAGTCACCAGAGATATTTTCCAGAATTCTTCTTATTCTAAAATTTATTCTTAAGCATATCAACAAAAAAGAGAAGGATCACTGGGATCAGTAGATTTTGCAAATTCTTTAAAGCAGTTTCTGTTCTTTCTCTTGTCTCAGTGTTGTTGTCACCAAACTCATTACATTGGCTTTTACTCTAGGACTCCCTTGAAATGGTTTTCTTCTGAATTCCCTGCATTATTTCTTTATTACTGTCAAGGACAACTTGTTATTCTTAAGATGCTACAAGGAAAAGTTATATTTCCCTAATTTTTACACCAATTTGTCAAGCAGTGATAGCAATATGCACTCTTACAATATATGACTGGAGATCAGCTCAGGAGGAAGTCTAATATGAGACAATCTGCAGGTTATTGGAACCATTCACAAAGTGTGCAAATTTTCTAACCTTCTCTGGATGATCGGTATTTTAAAATGTTTTCTCACTACTCACACTTACAAAACTGTCTTTATGTGTGCCACAATCAATATTTGTCCACAGTATGACCGTGAAAATAACCCTAGCCTAGGGCAATAGTTCCCCAGCATTTTTCTTTCAGGAATACTTTATACTCCTAAAAATTATGAAGGACCCCAAAAGTTTTTGTCTATGTGGGTTATATTTATACATATTTATTGAGTTGGAAGTCAAACTTGAGAATTTAAAAAATATTTTAGTTTATTTAAAAGTAACACATATCGTAAATTACACACTTTTATGAAAACTGTGTGTTATTTCTGCTTCTTGCAGATCTCTTTAATGTCTGGCTTTAATAGGAGACAGCTGATTCTCTTGCAGCTGCTCTGCATCCAATCTTTTGTAATATGTTGTTTTGGGTGAAGGAAATGAAGACTCCAGCCTCACACTGATATCTAATTTGAAAACAGAAGACTCTTTTAGTAACATTTTCAGGTATTTGTGAGTAGTCTCTTTTGATATTATACAAAAATTCAAGTGATGGTTTCTTAAAGTTCAGTTGCGATGTGAGATCTGAAAGCTTATTAATGAACGTTATCTACTCTGTGCATTACAAACTGCTGGTCTCTTGTACTTTTACTGATCCTTGGTTTTGTAACATGATATATTATTCATTTGGAAACTCTTGATTTGTTGAGTTAATGCAGTCCTTCGAAATGTTGATGTATTTTATTATATGATATTAAAAACAGCTTCTTTCATTAAAATAGCCACTGAGCTCATTTAAAAAGTCCTTAAGTATTGAGAAGTAATCAGACTCACAGTGGCAAATAGCAGTTTTCCAAAAGTCTAATATTTGCTTGAAAACTTGAATTTTGTTATTGGCAATAAGCCTGTCAATTGTTTTTCTTGAAGTAACTGGCTTTTTTCATTTTGAAGACATTATCAGCCAAATGGACAAATCTGCACAATGATAGTTTATCTGCATTCTTTGAAGCAAAAATCATGTTCCTGAAAAAAAGCGCTGGTTCTGTTTGCAACTGAAAATATTGCACGTGTCCTAACTATTACTTGAGAAAACCGTTGTATTTTGTTATACAGCAGAAATGCTTTATGTGTGCCATGTTACATCACGTAGAATATTTCAAAGACGTAGACTAATGGACCAAGATTTAATAAAATTGATAATTTTTACTGTTTGATGAAGGAAAGTCTAAATTGAAACCTTTTTTTTTTTTTTAATTGAGAGTGTATAAAGAAGTTGTTGGGTGCCATGGCCTTATGTAGGGCTAAGGCACAAGTAGCTTTGCTCACCTTTGCTTTTGCAGCAACAGTGCAAATGTGAACACAATGAAAGAAGTAAATAACACTTTAGTATAATAATAAAAACACTGTTGATCCTTCTAACTCTTGAAAAGTTCTCTAGGACCCCTATGGGTCCACAGAATACATATTAAGGACTGCGGCCCAAGAGCAATATTTTGATTTCACTCACAATTCAGAAACTCTTAGAGGTAAAATATTAATTCATATCAGTTGGTTTTAAAAGCACACATTTTTTTTTCTACCTTCAGTAATAAGTTTAACCAATATGAATTTTTTTATTTTTAGTAAGAGTGTTATTTAATACCATATCTCATGGCTCAAATGGTAGTAAATGACCAAAACAGCATAGGAGAAAGTAGCAAGTGTACGTTTGGTCTCATCATAAGGAAAGAATAGTGCCAGAAAAATAAATGGTATTTTTCTATATCATCTGTTGTAAGAACACTTTGCATGGAAAATTGGAAAGGCTTTTTCTTGTATATATATTTATTCTCATCATGTTTGCCATTTTACCATTTAGCTACTCCAATTGTAAATTCTTATTACTAAAATTGTCTAATCTCATTAAAATGAGTTTATACCAGTAAATAGTGGTGCTTTTGAGTCTAAACAAAAATATACAAATTTCACTTCATTATATTTATGGTAGGCGGCTCACTCAAGGAATATCTTCCCATATTGACATGTGCTGTCAGGATCTATGGCCTTTCTCAAGAAAGAACGAAATCCTCTTTGCAAAATGGAGTAAAAACTAAGCTTCTATTCTGAATTTGTAAATTATCCTTTCTTGACACAGACATGAGCTGCTGCTATCTTAAATCTTGCATTCTCAAAGGAAAGTGTGCCTTCCCACTGTCTTATCTTTCTTTCTTCTCACCCCTCCGCATATAAATCTAGTCTGCTTATGCTTTCCAGACTGTATACACTTTTTACAGCATAGCAACAATGGATGAGACTACTGAAAAGATGTGCCATGTTGGTATAGTAGCTATTATTTCCACAATGCCAAGCAATAGCACAGCAAAGGGGATGCAGTCTTCCTAGAATTACTTTTACTTTAAATGAGAACAATCTGATAGATTAATAAAAATAAAACCCTCTGGTCACTTCAGATAAAGTGCAAAGAAAACAAGCTCTTTCCATCTCCTCATTTCAAGTGAACTTCACAGGGAAATCATTTGACTTTACAACTTTGTGATATGTTTAGATGCAGTTTCAGTACTTTGTTTATTTTTCATTAGAACATTTTAAATCACTGTTCAGGAGTTATGGTGACCATCCACAGCACACATGGAAAAATGCTGCTTAGAAGCATGGGACATTAATAAGTGAACTGATATTTACATCTTAGAATTTTTGTTTACTTTTTTGAGAATCTCATTAGAAACCTACGCTAGGATATAAAATTCTTTTGGCAGATTTCACCAGGTAGAGCCAATTGTCCTTTGTTTCTTTTGTTGGACCCAGTATTGCATAAAACTGCCAATGTACAACCAAGCTGTGGGCTGATGGAAAACAATATCAGTCAAGAGATTCACCTAGAAGCCAGCTAACAGAGCTAGGTTCCCTTTTGGTGGGAAGGCATCAGGAGACCATCAGCTCTAGAAATAAAACTGAAAAAAAAAAAAAAAACCCTGCAAGCTGTGTAGAGAAAGGCTATGGCTGACAACACATAAGTAGTCGTTATCTTTCCAAGGTGATGTGAGTGTTCTTAATTCACTTTTGTCTTTTTGGAGATGCCCAGAAAATAGCTCTAGGCATTTTGAAATCATCGCTAATAGCATAATACCAGTAATGTGGTGCTAGATTTTGAATAGCTGTTAGTAGGACAAACAGCTCCACAAAGTCAAGTCTCTCCTTAATACCCACTCTCCTAAACATTTTGCATTAGTCTTTCTTGTTCTCAGTACCTTACATAATCACATTTGCATCCCGTCTTTCCCCGCCCACACCATGACTTTTCCCTCCATTTAGAAGGGAAAGTAAAGAAAAATATTTTCTTACAAAATTATTTTGCTCTCTCACTTTTTCTGCATTGACACAGCAACCAAGCCAGCTGTCAGCAGAGGCTGCTTGGTGCTTTAGAAATGTGTATCAGCAGAACACATTCTGTCCTTGTGCCAGGGCAAATTAGAGGAGCAGCCAGCAGGGTGGTTACTGGTTCTGGTAAAGAGAGGAGTCTACTCAGCACTCACTTTACTATCCTTGCCCATCTGCCCCTTTCTGTCCCGACTTCCTGCTTGCAGGGATCCTTCTTTCACCTCTCTAGGGCTGGTGCTGTGGAGCTCTGAACTAACCAGTTATTATATTGATTGTGAGGGTCCAGTGCTCCTCCTAACCTGCAAGAAAGAATTAGAACCTGCTCATTCTGAACCCTACACCACTAATTCACAAACACAGGCGTGTTGTGTAGAGTGTGAAGCATCTGAGACTTTGTAGGTAGGCAAGGGATCTTCATTTTTAATAAATATAAGGTAATTTTAACTAAAATAATCTCAACATTAATTTTGAGAAACATTTAAAAATTGTATTTCCACCTCTTCTTCGGGCATCATGCAACCTTGGATATGGGGAAAGGAGGACATTGGAAAAACTTCCAAGTGAATCTGATTCTGGACCCATCCTTGACAACCATTTCTCTAGACCAGGAATCCTCAATTCTGGCTCTACCATAGACTCAGCTAGGGAGGGTTATTTTTTTTTTTTTTTAATGTAGATACCCAGATCCATCCACCCCCAAAGATTCCGATTTACTGACTATTGGTATTCTAAAAAATCTCCCCAAGTGACTCTAATATATAGGTCTAAAGTAGAGGTTCTCAAAGTGTGGTTCCCAGATAACCATCACTTGAGAATACATTAGAAATGCACATTTTCAGACCCATCCCAGATCTATGGAATCAGGAATTCTGGGACTGGAACCAGCAACCCATCTTTACAGACCTCAGGTGATTCTAACACATGCTAAAGTTTGAAAACCACTGCCCTAGATCAAACTTCAAACTTAAAAATAGATATTTAGATAATACAGTTGAAGCTTGAACAACATGGGTTTGAACTGCAGGGATATTTTTTCAACTACATGCGGATGGGAAATACAGTATTTATGGGATATGAAACCTGAGTATATGGAGGGCTGACTTTTTCCATATGTAGACGCCAACTGAGGGGATTTGAGTATATCTTCCATCTCTTCCATGTTAGGATAATATTTGCACACATATACCTTAGCAAATAATCTAATGCCATTCCTAACATACCAAGATTTGCTATAGGAAGAACATTTACTTAATTACAGTGATAGAAAATAATATAACCTCCTCACCAAGAGATGTAGGATGCAATTAACCTTGCTACTCATTACTGTATCAAGTTTAGTGTCAGCATCTTCTAAAATAAATGTAAGAACTTAAAAGATGAATACAATACTGAAAGAGGATGAGCACAAATTTATAGTATTTCTCCTCTCTCCCCCAATATTACATGGAAAGGGTAGAAAATATGATGTTCAATACATTAAGCAGCTTTCTAAATGTGGCTTCCTTTCAAATTCATTTTAAAGTTTAATAAAGTTGTGACATTTATTTGGCATTTATGCAGTAAGAGATTTTTATATACCAATGCAGATTCTAAGAGTATACAAGTATCAAATTCCTTAATCTTTATAATAACATTTAAGGTAGGTATGGCTACAATATAAAGCAGGGAAGCAAGATGAGGAGAGATGAAGTAACTTACCCAAGATGACCCAGCTATCAAGTGGCTGAGCCTATGCCCTTAGCAACTACATTATATAGGGAAAATCAAAGCTGTGGATTGGTTCTTTAATGTCTTAAAACTTTATTTTGCTCAAAACTACCTTTTCTCCATGATCCACAATTTTTTTCTTATTTCCCTAGTGTTTCTTTTTGCATTTGTTTATAATATTTGGTTGTTTTTTGGGGAAAATGTTTTATGTCACTTCTGTTTATGACTTACATTATGATCTTTCTGTTTTTAATCAGGGTAAGTAACTGAAAAAAAAAAACCACCCTTTCAATCACAGGATGTTTTGAATCTATTGCTTTAACTAAGTTGAGATATTATTTGCATAAGTAGAAAGAGGTAACCATATTTCATGTTCAAATTTTCCAAGGCGATATTAGCAGACTCCTCTACTTCTTCCGAGAAAGATGAATTTGACTCTTGGAACAAAGTCTCCACTGAATTTAATCATTTTCCCAGGATTGGTTTTTCATATTATTTATCACATTGATAGGTTTCTACATGTTGTGGGTTTGGCAAGGTATTATACAGAAGGGCCAGAAAGCTAATGCCTTGATATTTCTGTGTCAAAATAGTCAGAGGAATTCAAGCTGTCAGGTGTCAGAGAAAGTCTACACCTTATAAATTCTTGGCCCAGTTTTGTAAAGCTAGTGCTTTTGAATAAACCTCCAATTTTCTTATTTATGATGAACAATGTGGTGTTTTCTTGCACTATAGTTTACATTTTTTTCAGAAAAAAAGGAAGAATGAAAACAAGGGGAGTAAGAGACGGGTGTTTTCTAAAATTCTAAACTGAGTACATAATAATTATGAAATATATCAAAAGATTAAAACTGACTAGATGTTACTGAATAGTATGGATAACTTAGTAGGACTTATTTCTGTTTCTTTCCGAGAGAATTGAGGATGGAGAAGTTTATTTGGACCAGTCGGTATAGTTAGTAAGAGAGTTGATTGATCTAAGGGCCTATATTTTCAACCTCTGTCATTTTTTACCCCTCTACATTTTAATTTCTTTTACCTCTGGGCACAAATAAGTATCTACAGGGCTGTGCAGGCTGGCCCTAAGCTGGTCGGAGGCCCCAGCTTTTGGGCACATCCTCAGGTGTTCACTACTCTGCTCTTCTGTATTCAGTCCCATGGTGCTTGTGTGGAGCCATTTGTAAATCCTGGTGTAGGTGAAAGTGCCTGACGTGTAGAGGGTATAGTGTCTGGGGTGTAAATCCTGACTCCAAACCACACTGCTGTACTACTTCAGAAAAATGACTTACCCCCTCAACCATTCATTTTCTTCATTTGTAAAACTAGAATACAAATATCCACCTTATAAATTTATGACTAGTCTATGGTTAATAACAATATCAGCAGCAGTGATAACATTAACAATAACAGAACAATGCAATAGCCAGACCCTCTTCTGAAATGCCGAGCACAATATTAGCTCAACAAACATGATCTGGTATCTTCGTCGACTTCCCAAATTGCTAACAGAAGACAGCCTAGATATTGAGCAACATTAGAGAAAGCAGATATTAAAGAACAACGTTTGAATCCCCGAGTTGGGTAAGGTTAAAACTTTTACCCAAATTTGTATTTTTGCAACCTTTATTAATTTCTAATGGGAGTGATGCAAATGTCTCAAAGGATTGAATCTGGCCTTAAATCATTAAAATTTGGGTGTCTGTACTCCTTTCAGTGTTTTAGTATGACATTGGCTGTGCTTTAGGATAGAGCCATGCTTTTCAAGGCAATGTTAGGCTGCATGCCTAACCTCAGTGAACTCAAGTGGCCAAAGGCCTGCACATTGTTAGGAATCCTAATAGAGTTTTGTACAAAAATTTTCATGGTGCTATCAATATTTCATCAGTAGTTGGACAATCTGGTTTTTATCATTCAGATACACAGCTTATCTGTAGACAGCCAGAAAGTGAGCAGAATATCTCCAGGAAAAAAAAAAAAAAAATTATACCTTCAGATTAATTCTTTCTTGGAAAACAAAAAATAACAGGAGTTAGTAATTCATGGCCAAGGAATGCAAACACCAGAGAATCGGCCATATTGGGGACAAGTAAAAGAATATTCAATGTATTGCTTTCTTTAACTTACTGCAAAACTTACTTGATAAAGTCGTGTCTGGGGCTGACTTTCACTAGACATACTTTACATTCTAAGTGATGAGAACAAAGGTTAAAAACTTTTATCTGTATCCTTTTCACTAGCGATGCCCCCATTGTTTTGAAGTGCTAAATGTTAGCTATTACCACACATCTGCAAGTGCAGGCTGTAGAAGATTAGCTTGTTTAAATCAGCCAAAAACTTGGTGGTGCACCCTGATGACCCACATCTGTTCTCTTCCTTGAGCCAATAATGTACATGAGTCAGAGAAAAACACACTGGTTTAGTCAACAGCAGCTCTTTTTCTTCATTTTAGAAATGACTGGGACTTAAGAGCTGGAAATGGCTTGAAAATATGTATCTAGTCCTTTCCCTGCCCAAAGGCAAGCATATGGTAGACGGTATTTTCATTATGAACCGTATTCTAGAAAAAAAGATTTTACAACTTCCTTGAACACATTCAAGTGTCTGGATTCCACACATTGTAATTTATCCATTCTTTCTTTTGCCACTTTGTCTAAATTTTTACTGCTGAAAGTTGCACTTATTTGACATCACTCTACTTTCTGCTGAAAGGGATGGCCACTCTCTTCTATGTTCTTTAATGCTATCACTGACTATGGGGTCTCAGCATGGCATTTAAAACATTATGGTGGCACATTTTTGGTAAAAGGAATCTGACTCATTATCTCTTTGCAAAAACATATAGTGTTCACTAATGCGGCTCCCTTCTGTGTCCTCCGAAGCTCTTTTATATCTATGAGTGTGTGGACAAATGAAATATATGGTGGAGAATAGTAGAGACTTTGTTTTGCATTTTTCTTGCTCCCTAGAACTAACAGAATTCTTTGCTAGGGTTTGTGCTCTCTTATGTGACATCATCCCACAGTGTACGAGCTTTGTAGCCTAGGGAAGGGATGCCTCCAATACCTTTCCGAAAAATAGATGAATGAGGCTGGGCACAGTGGCTCACTCCTGTAATCCCAGCATTTTGGGAGGCGCAGGCGGGCGGATCACAAGGTCAAGAGATCGAGACCATCCTGGCCAACATGGTGAAACCCTGTCTCTACTAAAAATTCAAAAATTAGCTGGCCCGTGCCTGTAGTCCCAGCTACTCGAGAGGCTGAGGCAGGAGAATCACTTGAACCTGGGAGGTGGAGGTTACAGTGAGCTGTGATCTCACCACTGCACTCCAGCCTGGTGACAGAGTGATATCCCATTTAAAAAATTAATAATAATAATAATAAAGATGGATGACTCTGAAGTCATATGGTTGTTTGTACAAGACTCTCTTCTTTTAGAAGCCTTAAATTAATACTTAGTGAAAAGGAAAAAAATGCACAAATGTGGATATAATGCATATATGGAAAGGAGGAGGGAATTTTCCATTCCCAAATATAGTTCCTAAATTTGGTACTAAACTTAAACAAACAAATGCACCAAAAATGACAAGTGTGAAAATAATGGTCCCTGTTTGGGCTGAGAAGGTATGGTCTCAGCTTACTTTTCCCACATCTTCTGCTTCCTGTGTCCAGCATGTTCCCCAACCTCCTTGAGTAAATTATTAGAAGGGCTATTGGAAAATAAAGGATAAGTAAAAAAGGAAGCCAGGGTCCCAGGAGAAGTATTTACTCTCATGAGCAATTACACTATCGCTTTCATTTATTTGCCGTTGGACTTAAGGCATGCTGTGTCACAATTATAGAATAATTCATATACAGTTAATATAAAGATAGTTTCCGTTTCATTTGTTGGTACGTCTAGATATTATTCTTAGTAATTTATTTATTTATTTATTTATTTATTTATTTATTTATTTATTTATTT
>NC_045443.1:20149837-20162373 GCF_002776525.5 Piliocolobus tephrosceles
TTTATTTATTTATTTATTTATTTATTTATTTATTTATTTATTTATTTTTGAGACAAAGTCTCACTCTGTCACCTGGCTGGAGTATAGTGGTGCAATTTCAGCTCACTGCAACCTCCGCCTCCCAGGTTCAAGCGATTTTCCTCCCTCAGCCTCCTGATTAGCTGGGATTACAGGCAGGCACGACCATGCCCAGCTAATTTTTGTATTTTTAGTAGAGACAGGGTTTCACCATGTTGGCCAGGCTGGTCTCGAACTTCTGACGTTGTGATTCGCCCGCCTCAGCCTCCCAAAGTGCTGGGATTACAGACGTGAGCCATCGCGCCAGGCCTATTCTTGGTAATGTTATATAAGTGAATCAGGGTTATTTTGGTTTGTCAGTGATGGAAATTCAATTCAGTCTTAATCTAAACATGAATTTATTGGCTCACATGATCAAAAAGCCCAGGAGGTGGATATAACTGTAGGTATGACTCCTCCAGACCTATATTCTCAAGCAGTGTCCTCAAGAATCTCTGTCTTTCTCTGTCTTGGCTATAGGTGAGCTAGCTCTCTAGGGTCTGTTTTTTATCATCCTAATCATGAAGGTTCTGTTCTCCCAAAGGCCCAACTTCCTCACATCATCACCTTGGATTTAGGATTTCCACGTATACATTTTGGGGAGAATCAAGTGTTGAATCCATAGCATTGTACAAGTTAAGAACAAAGTTTGTCACAAGACTTCTTCAGCTTCAGATGCCAGCCACAAATTTGAGTGTCTCCAAGCCACCCTCAGCTCTTCCTGGCTGGCTAAAAATCCAGGGCTTTTTACACCCATCTCTGGTTCAATAATGTGCTACAATGACTCAGAACTCACTGAAGGTGCTATATTTATGACTATAGTTTTTTTGAATAAAGAATATAGATCAGAAACAGACAAATGGAGAGAGGCATAGGGCAAGGTTGGGGTGCTGGGTGAGAAGTACACAGTTCTTCTGTGCTCTATTCTGCTGGAATCCAGGCATGTCAACCTCTTGCATATCAACGTGTTTACCAACCAGGAGTCTCCAGTGAGCCGTAGTGTCCAGAGATTTTATTGGAATTTTATTTTGCAGGCATGATTGATGAAGTCATTGGCCATGTGATTGGACTAAATCTCCAGTCATTCTCCCTTTCCCAGAGGTTTGGTTGGTGCAAAGTTCCAATGCTCTAATCACATAGTTGGTCTTTCTGGTGACCAGTCCCCAACCTGAAGCTATTGAGGGTCCCACCCTGAGTTGCCCTATTAGCATAACAAAGAATCTCCTTATAGCTTAGGAAATTCTAAGAGTTTTTGAAGCCTTGTGCCAGGAATGAGCGACAACAACCAGGTATGTATATTTTGTATTATACCACAAACACACATTCTTCTAATTTCTGAACTTTGTATGTGACATGGTTAGGAGAGGTTAAATTGGTCCCTTTTTTTTTTTTTTTTTTTGAGACAAAGTCTGGCTCTTGTCCCCAGGCTGGAGTGCAATGGCGCGATCTGGGCTCACTTCAACCTCCGCCTCCCGGATTCAAGTGATTCTCCTGCCTCAGCCTCCCGAGTAGCTGGGATTACAGACACGTGCCACAACGCCCAGCTAATTTTTATATTTTTAGTAGAGATGGGGTTTCACCATGTTGGCCAGGCTGGTCACAAAAATTGGTCCACTTTTAGTGAGAAAATTCTACCTGGATTCCAAACAAAAAATTGTTCTTCCGTTAGGTAGAAACGTGGATGTAATGACATTTCTGCTGAAATAGCTACCTCGTCTTCCTTAGCAGGTCAGGAACTTACTATGTAACTCTTTCAGGTGAGATGAAAAACTGCTTCTTAAAATTAAGTATTTTGTTTTCTTGTAGGAATTGCATGTTTTAAATTACTCACTAGAGGTAAAACCTTAACTGACATTTAAATGTTTGTCGAGCCTCTATTATATAAAAGACACTTTAGATGCAAATTAAAGTGAAAAAAAAAACCAGTTTCTCCTTTCTCTCGCTCTTAAATATGGATTTAAGAGCTGAGTAATAGTATATGTCACTCATTTTCAAACTTTATTCTCATCCAAACAGAGCTATCCTTGTTGAACTATAAACTAAAGTCCTTCACAGAACCTCAGGACTTGGATTAACACAGCATAAAAAAAAATCCAAATAAAGGATACATTACAAAGAATTTTACAAAGCAAAACACAACTGACTAAAATAACTAGGATAGACAAAGTATATGAGAATAGAGATATGAGAGAGACCACAGAAAGCTGAAGTTTCCTGTGACGCCTACTCTGGATAAACAAAAATGAATAAAAGCCTTCTGTGTGGGGGGAATAAAAGAAGTTTTCAATGTGTTTCAAGACACCATAGTTTATTCTCCATTTTAGCTGGAGCATAATGTATATATAGATGAGTAATAATTTATGGTATTAAGATATTCTATCTGGGCCGGGCGCAGTGGCTCGAGCCTGTAATCCCAGCACTTTGGGAGGCCGAGATGGTCGGATCATGAGGTCAGGAGATCGAGACCATCCTGGCTAACGTGGTGAAACCCCATGCCTACTAAAAAAATACAAAAAACTAGCCAGGCATGGTGGCGGGCGCCTGTAGTCCCAACTACTTGGGAGGCTGAGGCAGGAGAATGGCATAAACCCGGGAGGCGGAGCTTGCAGTGAGCTGAGATCCAGCCACTGAACTCCAGCCTGGGCGACAGAGGGAGACTCGGTCTCGGAAAAACAACAACAACAACAACAAAAGATATTCTATCTGGTTGGCAAAGGGGGGAGTTGAAGAGTTTTGTTTTAGGGGGGAATGGAATGTTTTCAAGAGGGAGACTTGTAGGATGGATTGGGGCACGTAAGACTTGTAGGCTAGATAACAGTTTTGGCCAGGCGCAGTGGCTCACGCCTATAATCCTAGCACTTTGAGAGGCTGAGGAAGTAGATTGCTTGAGCTCAGGAGTTCAAGACCAGCCTGGGCAACATGACAAAACCCTGTCTCTACT
The DNA here is from genome assembly GCF_002776525.5 of Piliocolobus tephrosceles. NCBI lineage: Eukaryota > Metazoa > Chordata > Mammalia > Primates > Cercopithecidae > Piliocolobus > Piliocolobus tephrosceles. The sequence continues at coordinate 20,152,836 of NC_045443.1, forward strand.
AAAAATACAAAAAATTAGCCAGGTGTGGTGGTATGCACCTGTAGTCTCAGTTACTCTGGAGGCTGAAGTGGGAGGATCACCTGAGTCTGGGAGGTGGAGTCTGCAGTGAGTGGAGATTGTGCCATTGCACTCTAGCGTGAGTGACAGAGAGAGACCTTGTCTCAAAAAAAAAATAAAAATAAAAATAAAAATTAAAATTAAAAACAGTTTCAAGAAAAATTGAAAATGTTTAGGCAGGAGATGATTTCAACCAAGAGTGATAGTAGATATGGAAGGAAAAGTAGAGAGGGACATTGGCACTGTTAACTTTGAAAAGGATGTAGTCACAGCAGTTGACAAGAAGAAACGAAGAATAACTTAGGTGAAAATACCAGAAACTTGAGGAACATATAAGATCACATTTAGCTGACATCCGATAATACTTTTTCAGGCAAAAGAAGAGTCCATTAAAATCAGGACGCTCTTCCTTTGTAATGAAATATTTAGGTTTATATACTACTTGGAGAAAATCAAAGGAATTGGTTCTATTCACCCATGCAGTTAAGTTTTTAAGAACATAAGATGATTCAAGAATGTATTGTAACCACAATCTCTTTGATAATCTACATTATTGTTAAAATACATTACTGCATATCAATGTTACACATGGAAATACGTGACATTGCAGTACCTAAGAAGCTTCTCTTTGTGTACAGTACTTTGTGGAGTGTATAGAACATTAAAGCCACATCTGGACAATACTTGCTTTACGAAGCCAATTAGGTAAGCAAACATTGTGATGGCATTCTTACAACTGAAAAGCAGATTTCAAAATGAAACAAAACAGGAAGGCAAGTTTAAGGTAAACATTTTCAGGATGAACACTTATTTCAAACATTGACCTGAAACTCCCCAACAGAGTTCAGCCGGCTGAAATCTTTTGCAGATGGCTCCATTCTTGGCTTCTGTGCAGCACCCTATATTGAGGCTCTCTACAGGAAGTCATTGATTCAAAACACTTTGGTCAAACACTTTTTTCGAGGCACTAGCCAAATAATTTTTTTTAAAGCAAAAATATTTTGCGGATAGACTCATCGAAGTACTAAACACACTGCAGTCTGTGGCTTCTTTTCCCTGAAATCTGAATGAATTGAACAGTCTGGTCTATTTATGGTTAATTACTAGAAGCTTAAGGTTAATTGCTATGTACTCATACTATTAATTCCCTTCACAAAGAGCTCTGCTGGTTGGTTTACCACATCTAACAATCAATTTCCACCAGTAGCCAGCCATCCAGCTAACACAGGAACCAAGTGAGGAAGAGACAAAGAAATCACTGCCTGTGATTGTTTCCATTCTGAGGGGCCTGTTTTAAGGATGAGAGAAACTGGTTTTCTCCTATTTTCTCCTAGGAGAGTTTGAGATTGTCACATACAGTCTTTGTGTTCCTGATGAATAAGGAACATTTTTCTTGCATTTAGACTTCAAATTTCCTTTTTAACTTCTTATGCAGAGTTGGAAGCTTCACTGTACAAACTGATTTGATAATTGTGAGTAACTTGACCAATGAGGATAAGCGTGTTTGGACTCAGAAACCAATATCCCAAAATACGGTGCTTTGATATGCTGAACCGAAGGAGCTTCAAGATCTGTCTGACCTTCTCCCAACTCATATCTTTCTATTTCCTGTCTCTCCCAAGAGTGGAATAATCACTCCATTTTAAGTTCAGCTGGTTAGCAATCTTAATTCCATCTGCAACCTTAATTTCCCTATTTATAGGTTCTAGGAATGAAGACAGGAGTGACCTTTGGGAGGTCACTATTTGGCCTACCACAGTGATGAATGTATTTTTTATTTATTTATTTATTTATTATTATACTTTAAGTTCTAGGGTACATGTGCATAACATGCAGGTTTGTTACATATGTATATCTGTGCCATGTTGGTGTGCTGCACCCATCAACTCGTCAGCACCCATCAATTCATCATTTATATCAGGTATAACTCCCCAGTGCAATCCCTCCCCCCTCCCCCCTCCCCATGATAGGCCCCAGTGTGTGATGTTCCCCTTCCCGAGTCCAAGTGATCTCATTGTTCAGTTCCCACCTATGAGTGAGAACATGCGGTGTTTGGTTTTCTCTTCTTGTGATAGTTTGCTAAGAATGATGGTTTCCAGCTGCATCCATGTCCCTACAAAGGACGCAAACTCATCCTTTTTTATGGCTGCATAGTATTCCATGGTGTATATGTGCCACATTTTCTTAATCCAGTCTGTCACTGATGGACATTTGGGTTGATTCCAAGTCTTTGCTATTGTGAATAGTGCCGCAATAAACATACGTGTGCATGTGTCTTTGTCGTAGAATAATTTATAATCCTTTGGGTATATACCCAGTAGTGGGATGGCTGGGTCATATGGTACATCTAGTTTTAGATCCTTGAGGAATCGCCATACTGTTTTCCATAATGGTTGAACTAGTTTACAATCCCACCAACAGTGTAAAAGTGTACCACAGCCAGCTAAGTTTTGTATTTTTGGTAGAGACGGGGTTTGACCATGTTGGCCAGGCTGGTCTCAAACTCCTGTCCTCAGGTGATCCGCTCACCTCTGCTTCCCAAGGTATTGGGATTAGAGGTGTTAGCCACTGCGCCTGAGTCACATATTTTTAAAATACATTCTCCACATCCTCTCCAACACCTGTTGCTTCATTAAAAAATCAACAAATCTGGCCAACATGGTAAAACCCTGTCTCTACCAAAAATACAAAACTTAGCTGGCTGTGGTGGCATGTACCTGTAATCCTAGCTACTAGGGAGACTGAGGCGCGAGATCGCTTGAACCAGGAAGTGGAGGTTGCAGTGAGCTGACATGGTGCCACTGCACTCCAGCCTGGGTGACAGAGTGAGACTCTGTCTCAAAAAAAAATATTTTATTTTGAAAAAAAGGAACTTTTAATATGTTCGTTGTCTTTCTACTTCTACTTATTCTTCATTCATTAGCATGTATCTGTTGCGTATCTGCCATATATACAAGGTAAAATTCCAGGCTTTGGGGATTCCTGAGAATAATTAAGATGTTCTGCATTTCCATTGTAGTGGGGAGAGACAGGTAAATGGCAATTGCTATATAACATAATAAGCACTTGTTAGGTGTTTCATCCAGTCCTGTTGATCATGGCAGATTTGATAAAGGAGAATGATGAATCAAGTATGAGATTTGAAAGGTAAGTGGTTTTAGGCCAGACACAGTGACTTGCGCCTGTAATCCCAGCACTTTGGGAGGCCAAGGCAGGTGGATCACTAGGTCAGGAGATCGAGACCATCCTGGCTAACATGGTGAAACCCCGACCCCGACTGTACTAAAAATACAAAAACTTAGCCGGGCGTGGTGGTGGGCACCTGTAGTCCCAGCTACTCGGGAGGCTGAGGCAGGAGAAACGCGGGAGGCAGAGCTTGTAGTGAGCCGAGATTGCACCACTGCACTCCAGCCTGGGCAACAGAGCAAGACTCTATCTCAAAAAAAAAAAAAAAAAAGGTAAATGGTTTTAACGAGATGAAGGAGTCAGTGCAGGAGGGAAGAAGGAATTTGAAACAGAAGAAATAAGATGTGCACATACGCGGAGGTGTGAAAGAGACTGGGGGATGTTGGTGGAATTGCAAGTAGTTTTCCTATGGCTGCAAGGAAGACTGAGGTGGCAGAAGAGTCAGAGAGGCTTGAAATTCAGCTGGATAGTTAAGTAGGGGGCAGATCTTAGTGACTTTTGGGAAGGTGCTTGGTGACCTTTAGAGATGGTGCTTGTACTTTAACCAAAGACAATTGCGAATTCTCAAATTCACAAATTCCTATTACACTGTAAAGTGTAAAAGAAATTGCAATTACATTATACAGTATTACACTATTGCTATTACACTGTAAACAGAGATTCATTGAGATGTCAGACATGGAGAGATTTTGCCTTAGTACCCAAAAGCACTTCACTGTGATGTGAGTCTAAGGGGTGCAGTCTGAGTGGTAGCAGTAGAGTAATGCCAGGGGATATTTCAGGGCCAAACATGAGTCACTTTCTGTGTTTAATGGCCTGCTATAGCTCCAAATTCCAATAGTAATAAAGGAGTATGAAATGGCCTTCTCATCTTTTGTTTAAACATAATTTTTAGCACCTTCATCGTCTAGTAAAGTCCATTGTAGAAAATAAGTAATTCGTTTCCTTCTTATATTTGCATTCAAGATTATCAAGTCAAATTCTTTTGTGTTTTTTTGTTTTGTTTTGTTTTGGTTTTTGTGTTTTTGAGACAGCGTCTTGCTATTTCACCCATGTTGGAGTGCAGTGGTGCAATATCGGCTCATTGCAAGCTCCCCCTCCCAGGTTCACGCCATTCTCCTGCCTCAGCCTCTCGAGTACTTGGGACTACAGGTGCCCGCCACCATGCCCGGCTAAGTTTTTGTATTTTTGGTAGAGACGGGGTTTCACCGTGTTAGCCAGGATAGTCTTGATCTCCTGACCTTGTGATCCACCCGCCTTGGCCTCCCAAAGTGCTGGGATTATAGGCGTAAGCCCCCACACCAGACTTCAACAAATTCTTATTAAATTTCTACTTGTATGTATGTGTGTTGCTTAATGTGACTTTTCATATAGTTAAATGTTCAAACTGCAATTTAGTCATGGAGATTATTTTGTGGAGTATCTAGAGTTTTTATTTCTCTAGTTCCATGTGTTCATTTTATTTAACAGATATTTATTGAGCATCTGTGTTTTTATTGTTTCTGCTGATTGTTTTTAATTCATGTAATACACAATGAACAATAACTATGTACATTGACCTCATAGCTTAGTTAGGGAATCAGGCAAGAACTGGAGGAATAAAGCAGACAAAAACAAAAACAAAAACAAAAAAACACTTAGGAATCATTAATACTCATTTAAAGACATGATCAGCAGGAGGAAGATTAACACAAACACACATTTTTTACGATTTATCTATTTTTTATGATTTATCTATTATGTTCACTTATATATTCATGCCTTCCATTAAGAAAGACAATTGTAAGTTTTCCTATTCTTTTAATTTACCAAACTGGATTCAGGTTGTATTTCTGTAGTTAGGAAACACTTTTAAATGACCACAAATCATATTTAATCGTGTGTCTTAATTTTCTTTGTCTATACTTGAAAAAATCCAATTCTGAATATATTTCATGACTTAAAGCAGTTCTGTATCATTATATCATTTATATATAATATATAAAACTGGCAGGGTCTTCTGACTAAAACTAATGAATACTAATCTTTTTTTTTTTTTTGAGAGGGAGTCTTGCTCTGTTGCCCAGGCTGGAGTGCAGTGGCCTGATCTCAGCTCACTGCAAGCTCCACCTCCCGGGTTTACGCCATTCTCCTGCCTCAGCCTCTCGAGTAGCTGGGACTACAGGCGCCCGCCACCTTGCCCCGGCTAGTTTTTTGTATTTTTTTTTTAGTAGAGACGGGGTTTCACCAGGTTAGCCAGGATGGTCTCGATCTCCTGACCTCGTGATCCACCCGTCTCGGCCTCCCAAAGTGCTGGGATTACAGGCTTGAGCCACTGTGCCCGGCCTACTAATCTTATAATCTATATGCCCTGGAGACAATTCTATATAAGTCTATATAAGACAATTGTATATAAGTTTTTCTTATACACGATTAATACCTTGTATGATTTTCAGACAGTTTAAGTCCATTGATCACCATTACAGGCTAATTTAATTCATTTGCTCAGTTACAGAATTATGCACACATAAAGTGATGTTGCAAGCACCATTTGCTTTAAATTGCATCATTTGTTCTTCTATACAGTTACATTATACGGAAGCCTGTGGTTCCTGAGACACTTGGCCTGATTTTAATAAGTTTTAAGATGGAGTTTTCTTGATGATATTGAACAAAGCCTTTCTAAACTAGAAAAATCAGGTTGCTTTCACATTTACTGAATTTCTGTTCCATGATAATTCAATGCATAAAATTCACAGAGCTTTCAAAATAGGGCAGAATTGGAAATATATTTATAATTTATGATTTGCTTGGCAGGATAATCATTGTTCTGTTCTCTGTTATGGAATATGTGCAAGAGCACTGATAACACCAAGATATATTTTTCCAATAAGACTTTTTGATACGTTGCTAAATGACTATTTGCTTTTAAAGAAAGGGGAGAACAACAACAACAAAACTAATCCTCTAGTGTTTTTTTGTTTTTTGTTTTTTTCTGTTCTAGTATATTATTATCAGTTTTAGTCAATTTAACCTTGGCAGAGAAAGCATGTACTTCTTTCTGACCACTCTGTCCCATTTACTTATAGAGTATGGGAAGGGGGAGTCTGCTTAGATGGTATCCAAGCTCACGGAAAAAAAAAAAAGTTAAACGTTTTAATCATTATATCTAATTGTACTAGAACATAAATCACTGAAAGCAACGTGAGAAGTTTTTCAAACCCAACCTAAAATAAAGACTGGTAATAAGAAAACAGGAAACTCCCTGGAACATAGTTTAGTAATAAGTCAAGATGTGATTTAGGATTTGTAGGTCCCAGCCCTGGAATGACGACTGCTTTTCTCTGATGATTTCCGTGCTTTAGTTTCCTCGACTACCAATTGTTAACAGCATAGACGACTTCAATTACTCTGAGGCCATTAGAATCCAGTGCCCTTCTCAGAACTGATCAATAAGCTATACTTATTAATAGAGACAAGTTGATTCTATTTGCCATTCTTACTCACTTGGCTGGGAAACATTACCATCAGTTCACACACTATATTTGGCCATATAGGGAACTAGAACTTTTAAGAGTCATAATGACCTCTTTATATTTTCATACTTTTAAAGATGTTCTTGATATTCATATAGAGCATTTGTTACCATGAATTCATGATTCAAATAAATATGGTATTTACATTTACTTGGTTATAATTAGCCATAGTTGCTTTTATAGCAATCATGACCGTAACTGTACAATGTAGAGAGTTTGGATCATTAAGAACCAACTATCTGGAAGCATAGGAATTAGCCATCAAAACAGCATAGTTTGTAAGATAATATGCAATTTTCTCTTTCCTGTTGGCTTTGGAAATCAGTTCTTCCTTTATTTTGATATATAAAAATAAACAAAATTTTACAATTCCGTGACAATCAAAACAATACGTTTATTTTGTTTTTGTTTTGAGATGGAGTCTCGTACTGTCACTCGGGCTTGAGTGCAGTGGCGTGATCTTGGCTCACTGCAACCTCTGCTTCCTAGGTTCAAGCAATTCCCCTGCCTCAGCCTCCCGAGTAGCTGGAATTATAGGTGCATGCCACTAAGCCCAGCTAATTTTTTGTATTGTTAGTAAAGACTCGGTTTCACCATGTTGGCCAGGCTGGTCTTGAACTCCTGACCTTGTGATTCTCCCCCTGGTCACATACCCACTGTCAATTGGACCATCATATTTTGCTAGGAAATTTTATGAAGAATTATCTCCAGAACATATAGATTAGAAGATTAGTATTCATTGGTTTTAGTCACAAGATCCTGCCAGATGGGATACTAAAATAACTTGAATCCTATGCCTACAACCTGTTTAATGTTCTGGTAATAAATTACTTACTTTTATTGGGCACGTACCATGATTCCACTTTTGGAGAGACAAAACATTAAATAACATCACAAAACAAATTTTATTTACTGGGTTTTTCTGCCTATGTCTTCTCTTATTTATTAAAATGTTCTTTAATCTTAAATCCTCATCCCTGAGAATCAAATAGGGCTTCCTGGGCATATTTTTAGTATATGATTTTTGATAGTTGCTATGTCTTATGGTAATTAGATATTGCTTTGCCTTTTTTGGAATAGAAACTCTATCTCTGTAAAAGTCATGTCAAATATTTGAGCTCAATTCTATTTTGGATACCAACAAGATGTATGTGTCATTATGTGTCAGAGCCCTCTAAAACAATCTGAAGTTAAATTCACAGAAACTGGTGTAATAAACCAAGTAACATTTTGATTAACAATGGCATATTATTATTTAAAAGCTGTATATGATGACACAGTTCTTGAGATACTTAATATGCTGAGTTTTCTTAGGTAATTCATAAACCAATTGTGATGAAAAAATGTAAAACCTCCTTAATCTTCTATTCATTAACCAGGCTAGATCTTTCTAAAATCTAAGGATTTTGTAGATATTATATATAGCTTTGATCATAGTTAATGTGGATTTTTAAATTGTGCCCTTTGTATGATTCCCTCAGGGAATAAGGACAATGAAAATTGTTTTCACCAATGACATGAAACACAGGCAGCACCATGAAATCACCAGTGGTATCCCTTGATATCAGACTAGTTCTTCCATGTGTGGCAGAAACCTGGCAGACAGATAAGTTTTGCAATTGTCCCTTGACACCAGCAAGCTCATGACCAGAATTGGCTTGTTTTTCCAGGTATAAGGGCTACAGCCCAGATGGCCCTAAGTCTTTAAAAGTTTCACTCATCCTTATGTATTTATTTAAGGATATTTGTTGTCTCCAAAATGTGGAAGGAGTTCCAGCTTGGTTTAATTCTTAAATATAAGTTTAGGTAACTTATCCATGTTTCCAATTTTGAAAAAAACCAACATTTCCTTGCTTCCAGATTGCTGTGTCAAGGTATATCATCATAGGTTGAGATCATACGAATGCATATCATTATGCAGGCTTTTCCTTCAGTGTGCATAACTTCTATTCAGAATTCATTCCATAATATTTATATTGAGAATATTATTTTTACCAATTAGAGATCAACAAAGAAATAATGCAGTTTTTAGAAATGAAGTCTGAGAAGTATGATGAGCACCTTTTTTAAAAACTACTATGAATTTAACTTGCAAAGATGTCCCCTAGATGGTAATGCCCCTTTGCTTTCACAGTAACGCTGTTGAGCTATCTGTGATAAAGTGATAGTGATGTAAGCCCATCAAAAAGTAATTTGTATTTCAAGATACCTCTTTTTTTGATGAGTAATAAAGTTGGTACAATTGAACATGTTAACTGGAGTTGTGAGATTGTAGTAAAATGCAAGGTGGTTTTGTGTTTCAGTCTTCATGATTACCTTTAACTCCCTCATGTTACAAATTCGGAGGAGATGCAGGGAAAAAAGGAGTCTGTGGGAAAAATCTCAAAATGTAACCCTGCCCTCACTTCCTAGCAACATCAATGGCAACAGTGCTTAAATGTACAACCTATTTTTGTAAGTCAGATGTTACTTTCATGTAGATCAGTAAAAAACAATGTGAGAGAAAATGAGACCCTCACCCTAGTTCCTATTAAGGTCAAAATATTAAACCTAAACAAATAAAAATTATAAATCTAGGCTGCTGCTCAGAACCTACATTCTGTCATCGTCAACTTTGCTTCAATCTTCAAAATCAATTTTCCCCTCACTCCTCGGTTTGCTAGCTTCCCTCTATCTGCCCGCCCTTCCTTCCTTCCTTCCTTCCTTCCTTCCTTCCTTCCTTCCTTCCTTCCTTCCTTCCTTCCTTCCTTCCTTCCTTCCTTCCTTCCTTCCTTCCCTCC
>NC_045443.1:20162473-20197273 GCF_002776525.5 Piliocolobus tephrosceles
CTTCCTCTCTTCTTTCCTTTCTTGTTTTCTTCCCTGTCTCCTTCTTTTCTTCCCCCTTCCTCCCTTCCTTCCTTGTTTCCTGTTTTCTTCCCTTCCTTCCCATTCTTTCTTTCGTGAAACATTCTTTGTGTGTCCACAAATGCCAGCTGTTAGTATATATATACAGTGAAACCAGTTCCTGCCCTCAAAGAGCTTACAGTCTAATGTTGCAAATAGAAGAAACCACAATATGCAATGACAAGAGTTCAGGTGAGGCTGGGAGATGGGGAGGGAGGATAAAGCAGAAAGGAGTGGGACTGTACTCTAGACAATATGAAAAAATAATTAAGAAGTTGAGTTTTCAGAAAGGCCTTTCCTAAACTATTTTTCTCACTTTTGAAAAGAAAAATATGCTCGTTTCACCTATAGGAATGTTAGCTGCACTAAAAATAACTTTTTATCCTGTGGTTTCAAAATCAGACTAAAGTATCTTCTTGGTTGCAGTTTTGTATTTTTGTGTTCAAAATGGCAGGAGTCACTTCATCCCAGATGGCATTTCACAAGACTGCAAGCTCCTTTTTGAGAGACAAACCACCTTGGACAGGAAAACTTACAGCTGTTGGTTCTGTTTTCTGGGTGAATTAGTGTCCTCCGTTTCTTTTATGTAACTTGATAAAGAGATTGAATTTCAGCTGCATAAAGCTATAATTACGTTGTCACTACTTTCATGTTCTTTTATCTAAAATAATTAAGGCTGGGGGGAGGGAAACCCAGTTCCATTCAAAGTGTTTTAAAGAAAATGCCTGCTTAACATCAGTGTGACTACAGAATATGAAAATTTCTGGAAATGATTGGTTAGGGCTAAACTGTACTTTAATGATTAAACACAGTGAGGAGTCTTACATTTAAAAAACATATTAACTCTATGGACATGGGCATAGTGATGTCACATAAAAGTTATGTGGGTTAGTTAAATTTTTTTTATATAAACATTATTTCCATTTTTTAGGACTTCAAAAGTTTCTGGAACTTGTGCAATTACCTAAAATCTGTTTTTTTTTTTTTTTTTAATTTAAGTTCTGGGATTCATGTGCAGAACATGCAGGTTGTTACCTAGGAATACATATGCCATGGTGGTTTCCAGCACCCATCAACCCGTCATCACATTAGGTATTTCTCCTAATGCTATCCCTTCTCTAGGTCCCCACCCCCCGACAGGCCCCAGTGTGTGATGTTTCCCTGCCAGTGTCCATGTGTTCTCATTGTTTGACTCCCACGTATGAGTGAGAACATGCAGTGTTTGGTTTTCTGTTCCTGTGTTAGTTTGCTGAGAATGATAGTTTCCAGCTTCATCCATGTCCCTGCAAACGAAATGAACTTATCCCTTTTTTATGGCTGGATAGTAGTCCATGGAGTATATGTGCCATATTATTTTTATCCAGTTTATCACTGATGGGCATTTGGGTTGCTTCCAAGTCTTTGCTATTCTGAACTATGCTGCAGTAAACATATGTGTGCATGTGTCTTTATAGTAGAATGATTTATAATCTTTTGGGTATATATCCAGTAATGGAATTGCTGGGTCAAATGGTATTTCTGGTTCTAGATCCTTGAGGAATCATCACACTGTCTTCCACAATGTTTGAACGAATTTATACTCCCACCAACAATGTAAAAGCGTTCCTATTTCTCCACATCCTCATGTTGTTTCCTGACTTTTTAATGATCACCATTCTAACTGGCATGAGATGGTATCTCATGATGGTTTTGATTTGCATTTCTCTAATGACCAGTGATGATGAGCTTTTTTTCATATGTTTGTTGGCTGCATAAATGTCTTCTTTTGAGAAGTGTCTGTTCATATATTTTGCCCACTTTTTGATGAGGTTGTTTGATTCTTTTCTTGTAAGTTTTTTTAAGTTCTTTGTAGATTCTGGATATTAGCCCTTTGTCGATGGATAGGTTACAAAAATTTTCTCCCATTCTATAGAGAATGGGAGAAATGTTTTGTAAGCTGTGATACTTCCCAGAAAAATTATGTAAAGTTTCTCTCTAAAGCTCCATTTCTCAAATGTTTTGCCTGTTCACTCTGATGGCAGTTTCTTTTGCTGTGCAGAAGCTCTTTAGTTTAGTTATATTCTATTTGTCAGTTTTGGCTTTTGTTGCCATTACTTTTGGTGTCTTAGTCATGAAGTCTTTGCCCATACATATGTCCTGAATGGTGTTGCCTAGGTTTTCTTCTAGGGTTTTTATGGTTTTAGGTCTTACCTTTAAGTCTTTAATGCATCTTGAGTTAATTTTTGTATAAGGTGTAAGGAAGGGGCCCAGTTTCAGTTTTCTGCATATGGCCAGGCAGTTTTCCCATCACCATTTATTAAATAGGGAATCCTTTCCCCATTGCTTGTTTTTGTCAGGTTTGTCAAAGATCAGATGGTTGCGGATGTGTGGTGTTACTTCTGAGGCCTCTGTTCCATTCCATTGGTCTATATATCTGTTTTGATACCAGTACCATGCTGTTTTGCTTACTGTAGCCTTGTAGTATAGTTTGAAAGTCAGGTAGCATGATGCCTCCAGCTGTGTTCTTTTTCCTTAGGATTTTCTTGGCTATAATGGCTCTTTTTTGGTTCCATATGAAATTTAAGGTAGTTTTTTCTAATTCTGTGTAGACAGTCAATGGTAGCTTGATGGGGTAGCACTGAATCTATAAATTACTTTGGGTAGTATGGCCATTTTCATGATATTGATTCTTCATATCCATGAGAATGGAATGTTTTTGCATTTGTTTGTGTCCTCTCTTACTTCCTTGAGCAGTGGTTTATAGTTCTCCTTGAAGAAGTTATTCACATCCCTTGTAAGTTGGATTCCTAGGTATTTTATTCTCTTTGTTGCAGTTGTGATTGGGAGTTCACTCATGATTTGGCTGTTTGTCTGTTACTGGTGTATAGGAATGCTGGTGATGTTTGCACATTGATTTTATATCCTGAGACTTTGCTGAAGTTGCTTATCAGCTTAAGGAGAGGTGGGGCAGAGACCATGGGGTTTTCTAAACATAGAATCATGTCATCTGCAAACAGAGACAATTTGACTTCTTATCTTCCTATCTGAATACACTTTATTTCTTTCTCTTGCCTGATTGCCCTGGCCAGAACTTCCAAAAGTATTTTGAATAGGAGTGGTGAGAGAGGGCATCCTTGTCTTGTGCCGATTTTCAAAGAATGCGTCCAGCTTTTGCCCATTCAGTATGATATAGACTGTTGGTTTGTCATAAATACCTCTTACTATTTTGGGATATGTTGCATCAATACCTAGTTTATTGAGAGTTTTTAGCATGAAGGAGTGTTGAATTTTATCGAAGGCCTTTCCTGCATGTATTGAGATAATCATGTGGTTTTTGTCATTGGTTCTGTTTATGTGATGGATTACATTTATTGATTTGCATATATTGAACCACCCTTGCATCCCAGGAATGAAGCTGACTTGATCATGGTGGATAAGCTTTTTGATGTGCTGCTGGATTCGGTTTGCCAGTATTTTATTGAGGATTTTTGCATCAATGTTCATCAGGGATATTGGCCTGACATTTTTTTTGTTGTTGTTGTGTCTCTGCTAGGTTTTGGTATCAGGATGATTCTGGCCTCATAAAATGAGTTAGGGAGGAGTCCCTCTTTTTCTATTGTTTGGAAAGTTTCAGAAGGAGTGGTACAAGTTCCTTTTTGTACCACTGGTAGAATTCAGCTGTGAATCCATCTGATCGTGGGCTTTTTTTGGTTGATAGGCTATTAATTATTGCCTCAATTTCAGAGCCTGTTATTGGTCTATTCAGGGATTTTACTTCTTCCTGGTTTAGTCTTGAGAGGGTGTATGTGTCCAGGAATTTATCCATTTCTTCTGGATTTTCTAGTTTATTTGTGTAGAGGTGTTTATAGTATTTTCTGATGGTAGTTTGTATTTCTGTGGGATCATGGTGATATCCCCTTTATCACTTTTATTGTGTCTATTTGATTCTTCTCTCTTTTCTCTTTGTTAGTCTGGCTAGTGATCTATTTATTTTGTTAATCTTTTCAAAACACCAGTACCTGGATCTAAATTCTTGACTACCTCACTAAGTTATTCTAGGGTGGTTGTTTGGGAAAATGGAGGCTGGAAAGGAGATGGAAAGGATAAGGGAAGATAAGTTCTGCCACTGAATTTTCCTGTTTTACTCTAATTATTTAAATTGCCTAAGTCTTTTTCTGATTTCTACCTTCTTTCATGTAGGCCTGACTTTTGGGAGGAATTTCCTTTCCAGCAACTAATATGTCCTCTCTGAATGTTGTTTGTTTATTTATGTATTTATTTATTTGAGATGAAGATTCGCTCTGTCACCCAGGCTAGAGTGCAGTGAAGTGATCTCGGCTCACTGCAAGCTCCGCCTCCCAGGTTCCCACCATTCTCCTGCCTCAGCCTCCCCAGCAGCTGGGACTACAGGCGCCTACCACCACGCCCGGCTAATTTTTTGTATTTTTAGTAGTGACGGGGTTTCACCATGTTAGCCAGAATGGTCTCGATCTCCTGATCTTGTGATCCGCCCACCTCAGCCCCCAAAGTGCTGGGATTACAGCCATGAGCCACTGTGCCTGGCCTGAATGTTGTTTATTATTAATACCTAAGCCATATATCACACTATACCTATTTACAGATCTGGGTTATCTGAGTGAATCACTAAACTGTGCTCCTACAACACTGTCTTTTCCCTTTTACCACATTTGTGTAATTCCATTGTAGTTATTTTTTTCTTGTGAAGGCTAGGTGCCATTTGTCTTTTCTTGCTCACTCATATATCCCAGAGCATAAAAGAATATTTGGCATAATACATTTCTGTTCAATAAATGCATAAATGATTTTGCTGGAATACACACACACAAAAAGTGTGCTCAGAATAAATACAGCTTTTAAATGTCTGCCCATTCGTTGTCATACTGTTGAAGAAATTTTTTCATATTGTTTTTGCTTTAAGTCTAATGGCTTATATGCAGAATCTCAGGGTTTCCATTTTGCAACATTTACATTGAGTAGGTTATACTTGTTTTTCAGGAAGATATTATTATTTAACACTGTGGCAGATTTTGTTTTCCAATATAGCCTATTCCTGTGCTTTTCTTGCAGTGTGATACTAACATTTCTCCAAAGAAAGAAGATATTTTATATTCCCAGTACTGAATATGCACTAGCCTTAGTGACTTGCTTCTAAGGGATGGCATGCACTGGAGACTGGAGGTGACTTCTGAGAGGCTAGGTCATAAATGATGAAACAGCTTCCACCTGGCTGTCTCTTCTCTCTCTATTGAGACATTTGTCCTTGGAACCTAGCCATCATGCTGTGAGAAAGCCCAGGCCATGTGGCAAGGCCATAAGAAAGTGCTACAGACAACATCCCCAGCTAAGGTCTCAGCCTTACATGTCAACCAAGCGTACACTGCCAGACATGTGAATGAGTGAGCCTGCAGATTATTTTACTCCTTTGAAGGTTTCCAGCTGAGGCCCCAGACATTACAGACCAAAGCCATCTTACTCTATCTTATTTGAATTTCTGAACCACATAATACACAACCAAAATAAATGGTTATTTTCTGCCATTGTATTTTGGGGGTAATTTTTTAATGCAGCCTTGGTGATTAAAGATCTAGCTTTTGTTTTTGTATTACTTGTTGAAATTATTTTTATTAAGCTGTGCTTCACATATCATAAAACTCACCATTTTAAAGTGGACATTTCAGTGGTTTTGAGTATATTCACAAGGTTGTGCGACTATCACCATTCTCTAATTCCAGAACATTTTCATCACTCTGAAAAAAAAAAAAACCCTTTACAATATTAAATGATTAAAATCCATCTCCTTCAGCTATTCATGGAAAACCTCCCCCACTCTTGAGTAGTTTCATCTTGCCAGGACTGTGAAATCTTATGTGCGTATCTAGGGCTGACTTATTCTGAGGCTGCTGCCAGGGATTTAGCATTTGGAAGCACTATAGGAACCACACATATGACCACTGTGAGACAAAAATGTTGGCAGGAGAATGACCCTGGAAACTGTGACTGATTAGTCAGATGAAGCTTATGAGATAACATAGACTTTCCTCTGTACCAGGCAACAATGTAAGGACTTTACGTATATTAATTCATTTAATGCGCATAGTAACCCTGCACAATAGATCAAATGAATATTGGGGGAAAGCTGAGAGTTCATCTCTGAAATCCCTGTTATAGATTGTCATTAGGCTCAGTTTGTTCCAAGGAGACTCTTGGTCACCATATTGGCCAAAATCTACAGCTATTCTGCAATCTCATGTGACTAATGAAAGGATCACCCCTATCTCTTACGAATCTACTCCAAATTGTTAGACAAAACACTTTCTTTAGTGCACAAGTATCTGTCAACCCTAAGAAAATCTAGACTTCAGTTTAGAAATATTTATGAGAATTAAACTTTTATATCATTATGTTTGTGTTAAGGAACCTATTCGTATTTACAGATATTTAAGATAATTTGGACTTTGAATAGTAGATCAGTCTTGGAATTCTCATTTGAAAGTTTTACTAAAGTGTATATACAATATTTATATGTTAAGAACATATATATACAGATATATTAAAATATTTTAAGAATACACACACATGTAACACACCATATTTTAAATTTTTTTCATTAGATGCATAAAACTGCTTGTGTACCTGAGAAAGTTCCTTAGTCAAATGAAGTAGTCAAAAAAAAAAAAAAAAAAGAAGAAACTAAAAGAAATATATTAAATGTATAAATGCAGAGTTGATTTTCCCTTCAAATGGCAGAGTCTCTACTGTTGCTTCCCTAGAACTTAGAAATGACTTCCTCACATGCAATCTCTTTTGTTACTGGTCTATGGTGGGACTCAGGTCAATTTTTATCTCCAACCTAAAAATGCTACTCCTTAGTATCCTATACTACCATATCTCACACAAGATGTATTAAAAATTATACATTTATCATCAAATATTGTGGTGTAAGTTGATTATGCAGTTTCTGAATATTTTTTTAAAATTATACTTTAAGTTCTAGGGTACATGTGTACAACGTGCAGGTTTGTTACATATGTATACATGTGCCATGTTGGTGTGCTGCACCCATCAACTCATCAGCACCCATCAACTCGTCATTTACCTCAGTTATAACTCCCAGTGCCATCCCTCCCCCCTCCCCCCTCCCCATAATAGGCCCTGGTGTGTGATATTCCCCTTCCCATGTCCAAGTGATCTCACTGTTCAGTTCCCACGTATGAGTGAGAACATGTGGTGTTTGGTTTTCTGTTCTTGCAAAAGTTTGCTGAGAATGATGGTCTCCAGCTGCACCCATGTCCCTACAAAGGACACGAACTCATCATTTTTTATGGCTGCGTAGTTTTCCATGGTGTATATGTGCCACATTTTCTTAATCCAGTCTGTCACTGATGGACATGTGCATTGATTACAAGTCTTTGCTATTGTGAATAGTGCTGCAATAAACACATGTGTGCATGTGTCTTTATAGCAGATGATTTATAATCCTTTGGATATATCCCCAGTAATGGGATGGCTGGATCAAATGGTATTTCTAGTTCTAGATCCTTGAGGAATCACCATACTGTTTTCCACAATGGTTGAACTAGTTTGCAATCCCACCAACAGTGTAAAAGTGTTCCTATTTCTCCACATCCACTCCAGCACCTGTTGTTTCCTGACTTTTTAATGATTGCCATTCTAACTGGTGTGAGATGGTATCTCATTGTGGTTTTGATTTGCATTTCTCTGATGGCCAGTGATGGCAAGCATTTTTTCATGTGTCTGTTGGCTGTATGCATGTCTTCTTTTGAGAAATGTCTGTTCATATCCTTTGCCCACTTTTTGATTGGGTTGTTTGCTTTCTTCTTGTAAATTTGTTTGAGTTCTTTGTAGATTCTGGATATTAGCCCTGTGTCAGATGAGTAGATTGCAAAAATTTTCTCCCATTCTGTAGGTTGCCTGTTCACTCTGATGGTAGTTTCTTTTGCTGTGCAGAAGCTCTTTAGTTTAATTAGATCCCATTCATCAATTTTGGCTTTTGTTGCCGTTGCTTTTGGTGTTTTAGACATGAAGTCCTTACCCATGCCTATGTCCTGAATGGTATTACCTAGGTTTTCTTCTAGGGTTTTTATGGTATTAGGTCTAACATTTAAGTCTCTAATCTATCTTGAATTAATTTTCGTATAAGGAGTAAGGAAAGGATCCAGTTTCAGCTTTCTGCTTATGGCTAGCCAATAGTTTCTGAAATTGTAGTGCAAAGTTACAAAACTCTTAAAACTGAAATAAGTGCAGTTGCAAAGATTGCATTTCTTTTACTAAAGCACACACACATAAACCTAATTTTAAAAACATGAACTGTGAATGTTTTCATTTTCTTTACTGAATTGGCCCTCATGCAAGAAAGGATGCTCATGACTGCTAACTTGAGGGTACAGTGTAGAGAAACATTTTTTCACATTATGTATGTTTCGGGTTGATACACTAAATTAGTTTTTTTTGTAGGAAACACAGCCAAATATAGGCAATTTCATATGGTTCAATCTACTAATTAGGTAATTCCATGCTTACTAGTGTCTCTAAACAGAAAAGTAGTCATAATTGTCACAATTAATTTTTAAACTGTATTTGCATTTCTAAATTATCTTTAGAGAATATTTTGAATTGTACAAGGTTTATTGTTACTATATGTGGAAGAATAAAATGGCAATATATATTTTGTGTGTAAATGACCCAAGAAATTAAGTAAAAAATTATTCTTCTTTGTATTCATTGTAAATTATAAGTCAGTCTCTGTATTAGTTAGGATTAGATTTAACTATAAGTGTC
This sequence comes from Piliocolobus tephrosceles, assembly GCF_002776525.5. NCBI lineage: Eukaryota > Metazoa > Chordata > Mammalia > Primates > Cercopithecidae > Piliocolobus > Piliocolobus tephrosceles. Next base: position 20,171,330 of record NC_045443.1, read on the forward strand.
AGAAAATCCAAATTAACAGTGACTTTTGTATTTTAACTCAATATATTTAGTAATCAAATAAAAGCAAACTGGCCAGGTGAGGTGGCTCATGCCTGTAATGGCAGCACTTTGGGAGGCTGAGATGGATGGATTGCTGGAGCCTAGGAGTTTGAGACCAGCCTGGGCAACATGGAAAAACCCTATTTCTACAAAGAATTAAAAAAAAAAAATAGCCGGGCTTGGTGGTGGGCACCTGTAGCCTCAGCTACTCAGGAAGCTGAGGTGGTAGGACTGGTTAGCCCAGATCATGCCACTGCACTCCAGCCTGGGTGACAGAGTAGACCCATCTCCAAAACAAACAAACAAACAAAAACTAAAAGAACAAGTATTATTTATTTCCCTTTAAAGTCAGCAAATCTAAATAAAAAGAGGAACAACTCTAATATTTTGTATTATAATGTAATTGGTATGATAATTTTGGAAGGCAATTTGGCAATTAGGGTGCTCTTACATTGTTATAAAGAAATACTTGAGACTGGGTAATTTATAAGAAAAAAGGTTTAATTGGCTCACAGTTCCACAGCTGTAGAGAAAACGTCGTGCTGTCGGGGAGGCCTCAGGAAGCTTACAGTCATGGCAGAAGGTGAAGAGGGAGCACGTATGTCCCAGTGCAGAGCTGGAGAAAGAGAGGGAGAGAGTAGGCAGGGAGGTGCCACACACTTTTAAATGACCAGCTCTCTGGGAAGAACCCTCTATCAGGAAGACAGCACCAGGCTATGAGGCATCTGCCTCTATGATCGAAACACTTCTCCAGGCCCTACCTCCAGCACTGAGGATTATAATTCAGCATGAGATTTGGTCAGGGACAACTATCTAAACTGTATAAAGCAATATGTATAATATAGACAAACATTTCAATTAAGGGAATTTGTCCTGTGGAAATACTCTAAAAGAAATAAAAATGTATAAAATAACATATTTATTGAAGCATTTTAAATAGCAGTCCCAAATTAGAAACCACCCAAATATTGAACTATAGAAGTTCAATATTTGAACTTCTATAAATAATGATACATCAGTAAAGGAATACTATTTATTAAAAGTGGTAATTGAGAAATTTTATAAACAACACTAAAAATTGTAGTATATTAAATTAAAAAGACACAGACAATTATACATAAAAATCTACAAGGGGACAGGACCAAGATGGCCGACTAGAAACAGCGGCATTCAGAGGCTTCCATCGGAAAAAACCATAATGAGCATATGAATCCTTCACCAGCAACCAAGGCATCCAAGTTTTCTCATCAAAACAGATTAGAAGGCTGGCGTGACCCAGAGAGAAGGAAGAGCAGTGTGGTGTGGTGGCCCACCTGAGAACCACTTGGGGAAGAGGAACTCCCTCCTCCCAGCCAAGAGAGGCAGTGAGTGAGCTTGCTTCTCAGCGGGGAGACTGTGCTTTTTCCACAGAACTGTGCAACCCATGAATCAGAAGATCCCATAGCGAACCCACGCCACTGGGGCTTAGGGTCCCAACCCCAGAACGTGCAGATTCTTACAGCCTTTCAGATGGAATCTGCTTATGCCTACAGAACTCCCCAGGGGAGGGGTGACCAGCACCAGGCGTGGCTGCCTGCTGTCTAAGCCATTTGAGCTCCTTGGGGGAGGGAGCAGCCAGCGCTGGGACTTGCAACTGCCTAACAAGGTAAGCTCCCTGGGCAGGGGAAGGGCAGCACCCATTTCTATAGCTCCAGGCTGCACTTTTCCCCTGCTGGAGCCAGGGAGGCTGGACGGCTTGGTCCCAAGACTTGTCCCCACAGCCCAACACAACAGCTGTGGCAGTCTGTGGCCAGAGTGCCTCTTCAGGCCTAATCCTGACCCCTCCTTCCTCACTGGATGGGGCTTCCCTGCAGGATCTCCAGTAACTCCAGCCAGAGGCTCAGGGAAATAATTCAAATCTCCCTGGGCTTAAGTCCCTAGGGGAGGAGTGGCCTACAGTCTCTGAAGACCAGCAGACTTAGTTGTCTTCAGACCTGGTTGTCAGCAGACCTGGTTGTTTTGAGGAATCTGGGGAGCCCAGGTGAGTGGGTTTCCCCACAGTGAAGCACACCCTCTCCACCAAGGGACAAAGTGCTTTGTTAAATGGATCCTGCTCCCTGTGCCACCCAACTAGGTGAGACCCTCCAACAGGGGTTGTCAGACACCCTCTACAGGAACAATCTTACTGGCATCAGGTTGGTGCCCCTCGAGGTCAGAGGTCCCAGAAGAAGGAGCAGGCACCCATCTTTGCTGTTCTTCAGCCTCCTTGAGTGACGTTTCCAGGCACGGGAGCAAATCAGATGAATAGGGCCTGAAGTGAACCACCAGCAACCTGCAGCAGCCCTACAGAAGAGAGACCTGACTATTGAAAGAAAAATAAGCACAAAGTGACCACAACAGCATCATCAACAACAACAACAAAACCCCATCCAAGGGTCAGCAGCCTCAAAGACCGAAACTAGGTAAACTCATGAAGATGAGAAAGATATCGATGAAAAAATGCTGAAAACCCAAAAGGTCAGAGTGCCTCTTCTCCAAATGATTGCAATGTCTCTTCATCAAGGGTTCAGAACTTGGCAGAGGATCAGATGGACAAATTGACAGAAGGAGGCTTCAGAAGATGGGTAATAAAAAACTACGCCGAGCTAAAGGAGCATGTTTTAACTCAATGCAAAGTAGCTAAGAGCCTTGATAGAAGGTTAGAGGAATTGCTAACTATAATAACCTGGTTAGAAAGGAACATAAATGACCTGATGGAGCTGAAAAACACAGCACGAGAACGTCGTGAAGCATACACAAGTATCAACCGCCAAATTCACCAGGTGGAAGAAAGGATATCAGAGTTTGAAGACCACCTTACTGAAATAAGACATGCAGACAAGAATACAGAAGAAAGAATGAAAAGGAATGAACAAACCCTCCAAGAAATATCAGACTTCATAAAAAGACCAAACCTATGATTGATTGGAGTACCAGAAGAAGAGGGGGAGACTAGAAACAATGTGGAAAACACACTTCAGGATATTATTCAGGAGAACTTCCCCAATCTAGCAAGATAGGCTAACATGCAAATTCAGGAAATACAGAGAACACCATTAAGATACTCCATGAGAAGATCAACCCCAAGACACATAATCATCAGATTCTTCAAGATCAAAATGAAGGAAAAACTATTAAGGGCAGCCAGAGAGAAAGACCAGGTCACCTACAAAGGTAAGCCCATCGGACTAACAGCAGACCTGTCAGCAGAAACTCTACAAGCCAGAAAAGATTGGGGTCCAATATTTAACATTCTTGAAGAAAAGAATTTTCAACCCAAAATTTCACATCCAGGCAAACTAAGATTCATAAACGAAGGAGAAATAAAATCCTTTCCAAACAAGCAAATGGTGAGGGATATTGTTACCACCAGGCCTGCCCTGCAGAGCTCATTGAAGAAGCACTAAATATGGAAAGGAAAAACTTGTACCAGCCACTGCAAAAACACACCAAAATATAAAGACGAATGACACATAAAGAAACTGCATCAACTAGTGTGCAAAATAACCAAATAGCATCACGATGACAGGATCAAATTCATACATAACAATACTAACCTGAAATGTAAATGTCCTAATTGCCTCCATTAAAAGACATACAATTAAATGCAAATTGGGTAAAGAGTCAAGACCCATAGGTGTGCTGCATTCAGGAGACCCATCTTACATACAGAGACAAACACAGGTTCAAAATGAAGGGATGGAAGAAATTAACCAAGCAAACAGAAAACAAAAAATAGCAGGGGTTACAATCCTAGTCTTTGACAAGACAGACTTTAAACCAACAAAGATTAAAAAAGACAAAGAAGAGCATTACATAATGGTAAAGGGAATGATTCAACCAGGAGAGCTAACTATTCTGAATATATATATGAACCCAACACAAGAGCACCCAGATTCATAAAACAAGTTCTTAGAGGCCTACAAAGAGACTTAGATGCCCACACAATAACAGTGGGAGTTTTAATATCCTAGTGTCAGAATTAGATCAACGAGACAGAAAATTAACAAGGATATTCAGGACTTGAACTCAGCTTTGAGTCAAGTGGACCTACTAGATGTCTACAGAACTCTCTACCCCAAATCAACAGAATATACATTATTCTCAGAGCCACATGGCACTTCTTCCAAAATTGAACACATAATTGGAAGTAAAATACTCCTCAGCAAATGCAAAAGAGCTGTAATCCTAACAGTCTCTCAGACCACAGTGCAATTAAATTAGAACTCAGGATTAAGAAACTCACTCAAAACCACACAATTTCATGGAAATTGAACAACCTGCTTCTGAATGACTCCTGGGTAAATAAGGAAATTAAGATAGAAATCAAGAAGTTCTTTGAAACAAATGAGAACAAAGCAACAACATACCAGAATATCTGGGACACAGCTAAAGCATGTTAAGAGGGAAATTTATCACACCAAATGCCCCCATCAGAAAGCTAAAAGGACACCCTAACATCACAATTAAAAGAGCTAGAGAGGCAAGAGCAAACTAATCCAAAAGCTAGTAGAAGACATGGTTAAGATCAGAGAAGAATTGAGGGAGATACAGATATGAAAAACCCTTCAATAAATCAATGAATCCAGGAGATGGTTTTTTGAAAAAATTAAAAAAAATAGACCACTAGCTAGGCTAATAAAGAAGAAAAGAGAGAATAATCAAATGGACACAATAAAAAATGGCAAAGGCGATATCACCACTGACCCCACAGAAATACAAACTACTATCAGAGATCACTACAAACACCTCTATGCAAGTAAACTAGAAAATCTAGAAGAAATGGATGATTTCTTATCCATTTCCTGTATGCATACTCCCTACCAAGAATAACCAGGAAGAAGTTGAATCCCTGAATAGACCAATAACAAGTTCTGAAATTGAGGCAGTAATTAATAGCCTACCAGCTGAAAAAATCCCAGGACCAGATGGATTCACAGTCGAATTCTACCAGAAATACTAAGAGGAGCTAGTACTATTCATTCAGGAACTATTCCAAACAACTGAAAAGGAGGGACTCATCCCTAACTCATTTTATGAAGCCAGCATCATCCTGATACCAAAACCAGGAAGAGACACAATAGAAAAATAAAACTTCAGGCCAATATCTTTGATGAACATCGATGCAAAAATCCTCAATAAAATACTGGCAAAGCAAATCCAGCAGCACATCAAAAAACTTATCCACCACGATCAAGTCAGCTTCATTCCTGGCATGCAAGGCTGATTCAACATACGCAAATCAATAAACGTAATCCACCACATAAACAGAACCAAAGACAAAAACCACATAATTATCTCAATAGATGCAGAAAAGGCCTTTGATAAAATTCAACATCCCTTCATGTTAAAAACTCTCAATAAACTGGGTATTGATGGAACATGCCTCAAAATAATAAGCGCTATTTATGACAAACCCACAGCTAATATCATTTTGAAAGGGCAAAAGCTGAAAGCATTCCCTTTGAAAACTGGTCCAAGACAAGGATGCCCTCTCTCACCACTCCTATTTAATATAGTATTGGAAGTTCTGGCCAGGGCAATTAGCCAAGAGAAAGAAAGAAAGCGTATTCAAATAGGAAGAAGGAAAGTCAAGTTGTCTCTGTTTGAAAATGACTTGATTTAATATTTGGAAAACTCCATCATCTCAAGTCAAAAACTTCTTGAACTGTTAAACAACTTCAGGAAAGCCTCACAATAGAAAATCAGTGTGCAGAAGTCACGAGCATTCCTTTACACCAACAATAGGCAAGCAGAGAGCCAAATTACGAACTCCCATTCACAATAGTTACAGAGAGAATAAAATACATAGGGATACAGCTAACCAGGGATGTGAAGGACCTCTTCAAGGAGAACTACAAATCACTGCTCATGGAAATAAGAGAAGACACAAACAAATGGAAAAACATTCTATTCTCATGGATAGGAAGAATCAATACCACAAAAATGGACATACTACCCAAAGTAATTTATAGATTCAATGCTATTCCCATCAAACTACCATTGACATTCTTCACAGAATTGGAAAAAAACTATTTTAAATTTCATATGGAATCAAAGAAAACCCTGTACAGCCACGACAATCCTAAGCAAAAAGAATAAAGCTGGAGGCATCATGCTATCTGACCTCAGACTATAGTACAAGGCTACAGTAACCAAAAGAGTATGGTGCTGGTACCAAAACAGATATATACACCAATGGAGCAGAGATTTCAGAAATAACACCACACATCTGCAACCATCTGATCTTGGACAAATCTGACAAAAACAAGCAATGGGGAAAAGATCTCCTAGTGGGTAATGGTGCTGGGAAAACTGGCTAGTCATAAGCAGAAAACTGAAACTGGGTCCCTTCCTTACACCTTATACAAAAATTAATTCAAGATGGATTAAAGACTTAAATGTAAAACCCTATAAAACTATAAAAACCTTAGAAGAAAACCTAGGTAATACCATTCAGGACATGGGCATGGGCAAAGGCTTCATGCAGAAAATGCCAAAAGCAACTCCAACAAAAGCCAAAATTGACAAATGGGATCTAATTAAACTAAAGAGCTACTGCACAGCAAAAGAAACTGCCATCAGAGTGAACAGGAAATCTACAGAATGGGAGAAAATTTTTGTAATCTACCCATCTGACAAAGGTCTAATATCCAGAATTTACAAGGAAGTTAAACATATTTACAAGAAAAAAATAAACAATCCCATCAAAAAGTGGGCAAAGGATGTGAACAGAAGCTTCTTAAAAGAAGACATTTATGTGGCAACAATCATATGAATAAAAGGTCAACATCACTGATCATCAGAGAAATACAAATCAAAACCACAATGGGATACCATCTCATGCCAGTCAGAAAGGCAATTATTAAAAAGGAAACAATAGATATTGGTGAGGCTGTGGAGAAATAGGAACGCTTTTACACTGTTGGTGGTAATGTAAATTAGTTCAACTATTGTGGAAGACAGTGTGGCAATTCCTCAAGGATCTAGAACCAGAAATACCATTTGACCCAGCAATCCCATTACTGGGTATATACCCAAAGGAATATAAATCATCTTACTATAAAGACACATGCACACATATGTTTATTGCAGCACTGTTTACAATAGCAAAGACATGGAACCAACTCAAATGCTCATCAGTGATGGACTGGATAAAGAAAACGTTGTACATATATGCCATCAAAAACTACGCAGCCATAGAAAGGAATGAGATCATGTCCTTTGCAGGGAAATGAATGAGGCTGGAAGCCATTATCCTCAGCAAACTAACACAGGAACAGAAAACCAAGCACCGCATGTCTTCCACTCATAAGTGGGAGCTGAACATTGAGAACACATGGACACAGAAAGGGGAACAACACACACCAGGGCTTGTTGGGGGTGGAGGGTGAGGGGAGGGAACTTATAGGACAGGTCAATAAGTGCAGCAAACCACCATGGCACACATATAGCTATGTAACCAACCTGCACATTCTGCACATGTATCCCAGTTTTCGTTTTTTTTAGAAGAAATAAAGAGAGAGAGAACCACGTACCTCATACACAGCTAAAGCCTTTGTAAGTAGGTTAGTTTTTGGTGGCATAATCTGAATGGTTCATCAGATTTTATATTAGTATAATTTATTTGTTGACCTAAAAGGGAGAAGCTGAAGCAAAATTAACATGGAGAGAATATTTGGGACAAGATTGAGGACTGTGGCCAGGGACACACTTCCAAGTTGCCTTGGGAAGGACTATGGCAAACAAAGGAGGGGCTCACATTTTTAAAGAAAAGGCAGGTCGGGCACGGTGGCTCACGCCTGTAATTCCAGCACTTTGGGAGGCTGAGGCAGGTGGATCACGAGGTCAGGAGTTCGAGACCAGCCTGGCCAAGATGGTGAAACCCCGCTTCTACTAAAAATACAAAAATTAGCTGGGCGGTGGTGGGTGGCTGTAATCCTAGTTACTCGGGAGGCTGAGGCAGGAGAATTGGTTGAACCCAGGAAGCAGAGGTTGCAGTGAGCCGAGATCAAGCCACTGCACTCCAGCCTGGGTGACAGAGCAAGACTCTGTCAAAAAAAAAAAAAAAAAAGGTCAAATCAGGAGAGGGGGCAATTATAAAAGCAGTTCATCAGGAAATCTTACGCTGTTACAGAAATAGCTTTGATTAGCAATTGGTCATACATTGTTAAACTATAGGGTAAGAGTTATGATGGTAAGAGTATGGTATTTTATGGCTATTTGGCATCAGTTAGTAGTCACAAAATGCTCACATAGCAAGTGCCTTCAAGAGGTAATTAGTTCAAGGAAGAGTGAGACTTGTTACATTTTAAATGCCTTTTTGGGGTAATTTAAAGGAGCTGGTAATTTAAAGGACTGGTAATTTAAAGGAGCTCTCATTGCTCAGATAATTTTTTTTCTTTCTCACATTTAATATTTATTCAAAAGATGACCTGTTGATTGGATGGATAGATGGTGAATGATAAAATGAAAGAAATTAAGTGGTATGCAATTTCAAATAAATTGTGCGATAGCATGATTAAAACATCAGCTTAGAGCCAGACATACAGGGATTCAAATCTCCTGTCTGCCACTAATGAGCTGTGTAATCTTGGGAAATAACAGATTCTCTGAGTTTCACAGTTGTTTTGTGTATGTGTGTGTATGTGTGTCTGTAAATTGATGACAATAATATCTGCTTTTTGGGTTGCACAGGAGCACTAAATGAGCTAATATGCCCAAAATAAAATAACCAACTACTACTCTTAAAACAAAAAACCCTATATAAACTATAGTTACATACTAATACACAAAAGCAAAAAAAATGTGTTAGGAGTATTATGTTTTTTGCCTACGTTTTAGCTTATTGAAATATATTTTATAATTTAATGGATTGGATGTATATGCACTTTAAAATCACTAATAGAGATGCACTTTAAAATCACTAATAGAGGGTCACTAAAGCACTATGTTTGTCTTCAAGGAATCTCATATATTTTTATGTAATATCTGTACAACTAATGAAAATACCTAAAAGGAAGCATTTGTTTGCTCAGAAAGCTAGTTGAGACAGGTTGACATAATACCACTAGGTAAATTAACTGCAATGTTCTACTTTGTTGCAAAGTTTTAATTCTCTGTATTCTTGGCAGGTGTTTTGATCTCATCCAGGTGCAGAGTGATCAGTTTGTACTTTGACCCTCTCCACCCTTCCCATACAATATTGCTCAAATCAAAAGATTCATAATAAGTACTTTTAGTCTTATTTTTTCTAAGTCTTTACATTTAAATTTTTAAACAGGAGAAGAAAATAAACAAGAAATGAAAACAAAAAATTCCTTCCACCTGGATATTTAGTAAAAGTAACCCTTCCTGTGTTCCCCCTCATTCCTACACACACAGTTTTCCTGAAGATTTTTTTGCATTATGGTACAATACAAATAATACAAAAGTTGCCATCTTAGCCATTTTTATAAACGGCATTGGAAATTATAGTTCAGCTCAATGGTATTAAGTACATTCCTTCCTACACACATTTTAACAAATTACAAGAAGGACTTTCTATGACCTTAACACTTGGTTAATTTACTCAGCAATTGGCTTAAACTGGAGAAAGGAAGTGTCAAAAGGTTTCATTCTATGAGTTCCCAAAGGGTACTTATCTCCTTTGATGTCAAAAACTAGCCAACATTTCAGGAAGATTTCTCCTATTTCATTGAAACTAGTAGACAAATCCTTCAAGCACAGTCATTCAGCTTTTACTAACTCTTTCTTGAAGAGCAAAGGCAAGGTTGAAACTTTCCCAACCACATCATTTAAGTACCTCCTATGTGTTAAGTTTTACCTGCAAAGCCTAATTATAGCAACAGTCTTCTGATTTAGGTGGTATTGCACACACTTTGTAGACAGGGAAATTGAAGCTCTATTTTAAGAGGCTTAACTAGAGCATGATAGAACTAGGATTACAATCTCAATCTTTGGTCTACATGCCCACTGCTGATTCTACCCACCACAACTGCCTTCTGTATGTTTCCAGCATCTTTCAAACAAACCCAGGTGTGGATATCCCACAGTCTGACTCCCAAAATGCCACACAATGCTGAATGTTCCAGATACAACTATTTATCTCAACCACTCTTTGACATTTATTGCTTAAAAAAAGAACTACTCTTGAGTGGAGACGTGTTACATTCTTATGATTATATTTTAGACACAATTCCATTCTGGGTTATATTATTGGCTGTGGTAGATGTTTTTCTTGTTTGATTGTGTACCTGATAAACTAGCACATAAAGAGCAAGTCTGCCGTAGATAGGTATAGGTATCGCATATATAATATGCAGACCATATCTAAAGAGAGTAGAGTATATAAAATGTATAGAAGGTTAGTGCCAATGCTAGGGCTGGGGTGCTCACACTTACACTGCAGTTCCTTAGATGCTAGAAAGACCAAAGCCTTAGAGCAATAAGGAAGAATTCTTCAGGATCTGAAATTTGTTGAAAGGATAGAGTTTAAATAGTTCTGTGAGTGAATACAAAGAAACAGATAGATGATAGAGGATAGACAGACAGACAGACACACACACACACACACACACACACACACACAAATACACACACAGCTTTGCTATTGGGAACCGTGAGAATAACTGACTTTCATTTGACTGAGGAATTGGGATTGATCCTCTTTCTTTCTCTCCCTTTTCCTCCTTCCCTCCCTCCCTCCCTTCCTTCCTTCCCTCCCTCGTTCCTTCTCTCCCCCTCCCTCTTCCTCTCCCTCTGCCTTCCCCTCTCCTGTTTGGGACAAAAATCTAAAATAGACTGCGTATTTCCTTGTGTTCTGTTAAACTAACATTTTTCAATGATTATGATATGTCTGTCACTGAGCTAAACACACTGTCTGTACTCACATTTCATCCTCACAGTCAGCCTATGGAGTAGCCACCCTCATTTCACAAAATAACCTGTGGCCTAAAGAAGCCAAGAAACATGGCCCAGTTCTCATAACCAGAAGGAAGAGGTGAAGCCAGGATTGAAATGCAGGTCCTTCTGACCCTGTCACCCCAAAACTTGTTTCATTACCTCACTATATTATCTCTCTGAATAATTTAAGTCTTTGTGATAATTCTGTATTCTAAACTTTAATATTGAATTGATCTGCATCATAATAGAGTGGGCCATCTGGCCCCATTTATGTATATGTAGTATTGTAGTCTAGGACCACTGCATACATATGTATTATTTAGGCCACTAAATATAAATACAAATGGTATTGTGGAAGACAGTGTGGTGATTCCTCAAGGATCTAGAACCAGAAACGCCATTTGACCCAGCAATCTCATTACTGGATATATACCCAAAGGATTATAGATCATTCTATGAAGACATATGCACACGTATGTTTATTGCAGCACTCCAAAGACATGGAACAAACACAAATACCCATCAATGATAGACTGAATAAAGAATATGTGGCACACATACACCATGGAAAACTATGCAGCCATAAAAAGAATGGGTTCATGTTCTTTGCAGGGACATGGATGAAGCTGGAAACCATCATCTTTAGCAAACTAACACAGGAACAGAAAACCAGACACCACATGTTCTCACTCATAAGTGGGAGGTGAACAATGAGAACCCAAGGACACGGGGAGGGGAACATCACACACTGGGGCCTGTTGGGGTTGGGGGGCAAGGGGAGGGAGAGCATTAGGAGACATACCTAATGCATGTGGGGCTTAAAACCTAGATGATGGGTTGATAGGTGTAGCAAACCACCATGGCACATATATACCTATGTAACAAACCTGCACGCTCTGCACATGTATCCCAAAATGTAAAAAGCAAAACAAAACAAATGGTAAGCATTTGTACCTATATTTAGTGGCACAAGACTACAATGCTTTTTTGGGTTCATGACAGTTAATTTTTTCTTTTCTATGCCCCCTTTCACTGAGTAGGCAGGCTTTTTTGGTCAAAGAGATGTGGTTCATAGAATTAGGTGCATTCAATTTTAGCTCTGACACATACTATCTTTGTGATCTCATTTTCTTCATCTTTAAAATGGTTGTAACATTGCCTACTTTGAAGAGGATGAAAGGGGTAAAGTAGTTAAGTGTCTAACACTGCGACTGGCAATAGTAAGTTCTCGACCAATGTCAGTCATTATTATTATAGCATATCACTGCTGTCAGGTGGCTAATCATAATTTCTCCTGCTATCAGTGTTCCTGTTATATCTGGCTCTTTAGTAAGTTGTGGAGTCTAATCTGTTTGGGCTTAGAAAACAGTTCCTGTATTGGTAACACTGCAAAATGGACTTGTGCAGGGTATTGGCACAGAGACAGGAGTACAAAGTCAAGCCAGGAACAAAACAGGGGTGGAAATGCTGAGAAAACATGGTCACTGTTCCAACACTCAGTCTGTGGATTTGAAACAGAATCAGAGACGTGACTGTGGCCAGATATTGGGGTAGCACAAGAGATAACAATGGAAATGCCAAAGTCCATGGCTCCGTCTGGGTTTGCAAGCTGACAGGAGAAAATCAGAAGACAAAGCCCAGGGGCTCAGGGAAGACAGGCTTGCCCGGGAGCACTTCTTGTAGCCCCTAGTTTGCGTTAATCCTCCTTTTGGAGCCTGGAATTTTCCCACAGCAAGTATACTTTTATATTTTTTTGTAAGCGCAATTCTCCAAAACTAGCATCTCTTACTCAGAAAATAAACTCTTGAGATCTGAAGTTAAGGTACATAGATACTGAGTGAAGGCATAGGGAGCCTTTCCTTTAGCAATGACCGTGAATTTTAATGTGTACATTTTGTTTGACTGACCTAGGTATCTTAGTATTTATCAATACATGCTTCGCTAACTGATAAGTAAATGAATTTTCTTGACCACATTTATGTGTAAATAAGGTTGCCAGATAAAAGGCAGGATCTTTAGTTAAATATGAATTTCAGATAAATAATAATTAAAATTTTAAATTAAGTATGTTTCGAATACTGCATGAGGCATACTTATTCTAAAAAAGTATTCATTGTTTACCTGAGATTCAAATTTAACTGGGAATTCTCTATTTTTTTTTTTTTTTTTTTGCTAAATCTGGAAACTCTACACGTGAATGACTATAATAATGTAATAGTAATTATTGAGCACTTTCAGGAACAGTGATACTATTTTAACACACATTATCTTAATTTTTACAACAATGGGTCAACACAATTATTATTCTCATTTCCCAGTTATAAAACTGGGACTAGAGGCCGGGCGCGGTGGCTCACGCCTATAATCTCAGCACTTTGGGAGGCGGAGGCAGGTGGATCACGAGGTCAGAAGTCCAAGACCAGCCTGGCCAAGATGGTGAATGAAACCCCGCCTCTACTAAAAACACAAAAATTAGCTGGGCACGGTGGCGGGCACCTGTAATCCCAGCTACAGGGGAGGCTGAGGAAGGAGAATCACTTGAACTCGGGGCGTGGAGATTGCAGTGAGCCAAGATCGTGCCACTGCACTACAGCCTGGGCGACAGAGTGAGACTCCGTCTCAAAAAACAAAACAAAACAAAACAAACAAAACTAGGACTAGAAAGATTAATTTCTAACAGTTTGCAAATGGTAAAGCTAAAATTCAAACTCAGATCCGTCTGACACCCTAAATAACACACACATATACTCTGTGTACATGGATGAGAAGATAAAAGCACCTGCCCTGGCATTCTGTCATTTTGGGATATTTGGATTCCAGATGGAATTATCATTTATTATTGTATATTCATAAAATGGTATATTCATAAAATGCAACCATTTTTATCTCTCTGTATGTTTTCTTTGATCAAAAGGAGAAAACACATTTTCTGTTACTTGAGTTCAGACAGGCATGTGGCTGAGCTTTCTCAGCAGGTGCCGGTTTTCCTGTGCAGTTTGAAGCTGTTTTTAGGTAACTCAAAGAAAGCCTTCTGGGCCGGGCGCGGTGGCTCACGCCTATAATCCCAGCACTTTGGGAGGCCGAGGGGGGCGGATCATGAGGTCAGGAGATGGATACCAACCTGGCTAACACGGTGAAACCCTGTCTCTACTAAAAAAAAAAAAAAAAAAAATACAAAAAAATTAGCTGGGCGTGGTGGCGGGCACCTGTAGTCCCAGCTACTCTGGAGGCTGAGGCAGGAGAATGGCGTGAACCCGGGAAGCGGAACTTGCAAGGAGCCGAGATAGCGCCACTGCACTCCAACCTGGGCGAGCCAGCGAGACTCTGTGTCAAAAACAAAACAAAACAAAACAAAAAGCCTTCTGGCCTCCCTGCTTCTGAAGGTGTCCTGCGAATACCTCATAGCAACAATGTCAGTTTCTTACTCATTCTTTTACTTACCTAGCATTAGGAAGTTTGCTGAGGCGAACATTATTTTAATGTTGGTGGATTGGCCACTCTCCAGGAGCTAATTGTTGGCAATTATCCCTTGCTATTAAATATTAAATATTACAAATAGGTGAGGCTAACAAACCACTTAAGAAAATGAATGTCATGTTATTGTGACACCTAATGATGAATGTCTGAAGCTATGGAGGTTCCCAGCCTTCTTTGCATTTTGGGATTTGGTATGTTCTGCTTTTTTGCCTCAACTAACCTCTTTTAAATGGTTACTTAATCACTAGAAACCAAACTACTGCCATCTAAATTGGAAAACTGTATTGACTTTTAAAGAATATATTATCAAGCACCAGAATCAAAAAACTACAATTTACATTCCCTGTCACCTCTTCTGTGGTTATTGACTTCTATTGGCAGAACGCTCTGGAAGCGTTTGCTATTAACATGACTAAAGCAATTATGTGAGGCTTTTAAATAATGTCCAGCAACTGTATTGTTTATTGCATTTAACATTAAGAATCTTTGGCCACTCAGGAGCTTATTATCATTAAATAAGAGATCCTTATCCTCACATATTATACAGAATATTAGTTTTAAAATATTTTTTAAAAGAAGTTGTTTTTAGCTACTTCCTTTAAAAACAAAAGCAGTAGAAAAATGTAATCTCTTAAAAATGATCTATGGTTTTTGTCTTCATGATATTCATAACCATTTAAATCCTTTCATATAAAAGTCGGTCAGTATTCCAGTTATTTTATTGCTATTGTCTGTCTTTATATAGATCACAAAAAAATATAAGAATTTCATTTCTTGAGTTCTCATTTCATATTTGAAAATACATGCAACTGAAACATATTATTTTCAACTACTTCAGTCTCACATAGAAATATTCCAATGATTCATTGGATTTTTCACTTTTCATCTGGATGTTTGTGTTTTACGTCAATACAGTCACAGCTTGAATTTACTGTGATAAACTTTGGCAAGATGCACTTATCTTTCATATGACATCAAAGTGTTTGAAGGGAAATGAGTGTACCAGTTTCTCTGCAAAATATGCAAAAAATCTTTGCAAAATTTGCAAATTTCAGATGCAAAAATCTGACTGGATCGGAGATAGCAATTGTGAAATGTTCAAAATGGAATCGGGGATCCCATGGTAAAAGAAAAATAATTTCTCAAATTCTTGAGGTACAAAGTAAGCAACAGTGTCTTGAAACTTGTTGACATTATTATCAGGAGACTGGGAACACACATATTCCTGTTATGATTACCTCCAACATCACAGAACAGCTAACAAGCTTCTCAAAGGTCATCCCTTGCATTCTTCTTAAGGTACATTTTTCTACTCTAGAGACAATGATGTTTACACACTAAAGCACATGACATTTAACTTCATTAGGTCAACTTGACACAATCCAATGGAAAGCAATACTTTTTTTTTTTTTTTTGAGACGGAGTCTCGCTCTGTCGCCTGGGCTGGAGTGCAGTGGCCGGATCTCAGCTCACTGCAAGCTCCGCCTCCCGGGTTTACGCCATTCTCCTGCCTCAGCCTCCCAAGTAGCTGGGACTACAGGCGCCCGCCACCTCGCCCGGCTATTTTTTTTTTTTTTTTTGTATTTTTTTTTTAGTAGAGATGGGGTTTCACTGTGTTAGCCAGGATGGTCTCGATCTCCTGACCTCGTGATCCGCCCGTCTCGGCCTCCCAAAGTGCTGGGATTACAGGCTTGAGCCACCGCGCCCGGCCGGAAAGCAATACTTTTTAATAACCAGCATATAAGACTTTAAAGAAAAAAATTACCAACTGGTGCCGATTTCAGAAAACGGAGAATAACGACAACAGCAATAGCCAACACCACTGTGGTTACAAGTCAGTAATCGAATAATATCAATACTTTCTGAGAGTTTACTATTTTTTCTCTCTTCTCTGCCTTTTAAACAATATCTTTATGAAATTGCAAATTGCAGGACCATCGATATTATTACAGTTTTTGGAGAAACCAGAAAGATAGAGAAAGGATATATAATAAACTTCTGCCATGATCTTAATTTTTTCAATGTAACCTTTTGAGATAAAGAAGTCTTAACCTATAGATCATGTTTTATTTCACAGAGTGAATTAAATACTCAAGAGCTCTCTATGAAGGAAGCAAATATTCCCACACACTTAACCTCATATATCTTTATTCTCTCTTTGTTTTCATGAAATGAGTGCATTTTCAACAACAATTAGAACATCTTTTAAAAACTGTGTTATGAAGAATCTCAAACACATACAAAAGGAGAGAATTGTATAGAGAACCACTATGCACTAATTGTGAACTTCCCTGTTGTCAATAGGACATGACTGATTATTTTGTTTTTATTGTCAATTACTTAGCTCCTTCTTGCACCCACTGGGTTGAGTTCCTGACATCATACTGGCTTTTTGTTGGTAAGTATTTCTTTATGAATTTGTAAAAAATAAAGAAACCCATAATTCTATTATCACACCTTAAAAATAACATTAATTTGCTGGTATTGTCAAATGTCCAGTTAGCGTTCACATTTTTCATTTTTCTCCAGTTTGTTTATTTGAAAAAGGGCCACATAAAGCCTATATATTGTGGTTGGTTAATTTGTCTTTTAAATTTTCTTTAGTGTAATTTCTTCAATAAAGATGATCATTGATATATATTCTTCTATAGTGACCATTGCCTTACTGCGAGGGTAGTTAAGGTAAAACACAATGTTGTAAGACTGATGCTTTATCTATGTAATACCAAGTAAAACTATGAGTGAAATGGTTAATTTTATGAGATCTGGGTCTAAATATTGTTTACTTTAAAACTCTGGTGATTTATTTCTTTCCATTTTTATTTCACATATTTTCTTATTGTGTACATGTAGCAATGTTCTAAATATAAATTTAAATGTTGACATTTTAAAAGTTTGCCATTGATAGCGATCTTTAAAAAACAACTTTCAGATTGAAATACTCAATTAAAGCAATAATCGGGGGCTGTTGGTTCTTTGTATGTCATACTAATTACAGATTTTCTCCTACTTATATCAAGATGTTTAATTCAGTTCCTAGTTTATCTTGATTATAAATTTAGATTCTTTTCCTGAACCATGGAAGTTGAATATAAAACTGTCAGAAGATATTTATGTACTTTATTTAGACATAATTTATATAATTAATTGTAATTGGTACTATAGTTGTTAGAAACTAGTTAAAAGCAAAATAATCCACCAATCTCTTAATTTACTTTTTATAAAATAATCACATTATACTTGGATTTGTTCTAGATATGCATTTGATTTAAAAATGTATTTTGATTGCATAGTTTCTACTCACAAGAAATGACTTGAGATAATTTTCCCATTGAATTAATCTACTTGTCCAGGGCATTAATTATGAAAATGACATTTAAGACTATCCTGTCTTATTAATGATGCTTACTTTTTTGCTCATAAGTATGAAGAGTGAGAATTGGAAGTAGATAATATTACTGTTATTATCACTTAACAGGCACCTAATTTACTTAGAACAATGGGAAAAAGTTAAGAGTTTTCTTGTTTGCTTGCTTGTTACAGAATGTGCTAAACAATGCAAACTCCTTTTTTTTTTTTTTGCCCTTCTGAATAAACAGGTGCTCTTAATAACCCTGGTTCTCCAATAAATATACATTTTTTTGCCTTTGTAAAGGAAGTAGAATTGCAACTCATACCTTCAGTTGAATCTTATGCTTAGCATTGAAGTTGCTTTCATAAATAAATTTTCTGTTAAAATTCTGTGCAGGGAAAATAATGGACCATGCTATCATCATTGTCTTCATCTAACAATAGTTCTCTAAGCAAACTTCCTGTAGGCAATGGACATCTTTACCCTAGGAACATAGCTAAAGCCTGTATGTCACTTAATATGTGCTAGGCACAGTTATAAGCACCTATGTACATTAACTTACTTAATCTTCATAACAACCTTCAAGGAAGTTACTATTATTATGATACGCATTTTACAGAAAAGGAAATGGAGACATAGAAAGGTTAACTGTCATCTTGGCTGGCACAGAGCTAGTTATGGTGGGACTAAAGTTTGAATTGAGGAAGTCTGACTCCATAAATTTATTTTTATCCACTATGTTATACTGCCTAATAAGCATAGAGCATGTCAGTAGTTGCCTGGGAGTTAGTTGTTTGACGTAAATAATGGAAATTTTCTATATCTTGATTGTGATGGTGGCAACATGAGTGTATTCATTTGTCAAAACTCATCAAACTGTGCATGTAAAATGGATGCATTTTATTAGATGTAAATTATACCTCAATAAAGTTGATTTATTAAAAAAAAGTGTTAAGTCTCACTTGATAGTCCTTCATACAGTGAATTTTGGTAACCTTTACTGGATGGTAGATTTTGTTAATTTTTGAGTACAGTGCACTTTATATGACCTAACTGATATATAAAGAATAAGGTACTCAAAAATTAACAAATACACATCATTTTGGAATGGTATGGAATGATTAGTGAAATTTATCACATAGGCAGATCATACAGTGTGTCTGCACTATAGATTAGCTTCAGATCTTTTATATCCTTACTTGTATTTTGTCTGCTTTTTCTATAATGACACAGAGACGAATGCTAAACTCGTTATGAGTTTGTTTTTCCTTGTCATCCTGTCTCTTTTGTCTTCCTATAATTTCAATCATTTTTATCAGTTACAAATAAACAATTCTATTAGTTACAAACAATAGATCTTTTAGCATTGTTATGTTTTATACTGGGTTGGTTTATCATTAAGAATAATTAAAAATAATCTCTCTTGATTTCTAGTCATGCCTTTTGACTTAATATCTTTTAAAATTTTATTAATATAGCCATACCACCATTCTTTGCTTAGTATTTGCGTGACATATCTTTTTCTGGTCTTTTGCTTTCAATCTGTTTTCTATTTTTATTAGGGATATGTGCTTGCAATTTTTTTTGCTCTTGTTTTTGTTTTTCATAGTGTGGCAATCTCTCATTTATTTTTATTTAGTTTTATTGCTAATATAGTTGAGTTAAAACCTACCAGCTTTCTATTCTTATTTTTAAATTAGTTCTTTGAAGAACTAATATAAAGATGTAAAGATGGTATTTCATTGAGAGTACTTTAAAGACGGCATTTCATTACTTTCTGGCTTTCATCGTTTCTGTTGAAAACTCAATTAGTTTTATTGTTGCTCCTTATAGTAATGTATCTCCCTCCAGTCTCCCCAACCCCCTACCTCTGAGTGCTTTCAAATTTTCTCTTTGTTTTTGGCTTTGAGAAGTTTTGCTGTGATGTGTCTAAGTTTCATCTCACTTGTATTCATCCTGAGAGTGCAAAGAGCTTCTCAAATCTGTGGCTTGATGACTTTCATCCATCATTTTCTCTTCAAATACGGCTTTTGCTTGATTCTCTCTCCTCTCTTCTGGTATTCCAATAACATGTGTCTGACGTTTGGATTATTTTTCTTATATATATTTTTGCATTTTAAAAATATTTTATCCTTCTGAGTTTTAAAAATTTTTATGTTAATCTCTATTTCAGTTCACAAAGTCATGATTCTACTTTGTCTAATCTGCTATCATGTCCCTTTATCAAGTGTGTTATTTTTTCATTTCTAGAATTTCCATGTGAAATTCTTTATTCACTTTATTTATTTTTTATTCTTTTGCAACTTTTATTTTAGACTCTTGGGGTACATGTGCAAGTTTGTTGCCTAAGTATACTTACTGCATGATGCTGAGGTTGGGGTATGAATGATCCCACCACCCAAGTACCGAGCATAGTACCCAACAGTCACTTTTTCAACTCTTGTCCCACTCCTCACCTCCCCCCTCTAGTAGTCCTCAGGGTGTATTGTTGCTGTGTTTTTGCCATGTGACTTTTTCATTGAGATTTAAATTCTCTGGTAAAATTTTCTATCTTTTCATCTATTTTTCATCTTTCTCTTTGTTTCCTTCAGTGTATTAGTTATAATAGTTTAATGTCCTAATTGAATAATTCCAATATCTGGATCACCTGTGGATCTCTTTTTATTGACTGTTTTATTCTTGTGGTGTTAGGTCATAGAGTCCTGTGTTTTGGTATGCCTGGTTCTTAGTCTGTTTAGGCTGTTATAAGAAACTACCAAAGACTGGGTCATTTAAACAACAAGCATTTATTTCTTGCAGTTCTGGAGGCTGGACGTCTAAGGTTAGGGTTCCAGCATGGTTAGGTTCTTGGTAAGTGCCTGCTCTTGGTATGTGGATGGTTGTCTCCACACTGTATTCTCACATGGAAGGGAGAAGTAGCTCTATGCTCTTCATCCCCTTATAAGGATCCTAATTCCATCATCATGACCTAATCACCACCCCAAAGCCCCACATTCTTATTCTATGACATTGAGGGTTAAGATTTCAACATACAAATTTTGAAGAATACAAAGACTATAACAGCTGGTAGGTTTTTTATTCAATGTCTGACATCATATATGAAAAATTTTAAGATTGATCATATTATCATCCCCAAAAAGCAGAAGGAGTGAGGGCCTGATCCTCTTAATCCAGTCAGAAACTAAATTGAAGGCCAAATTGAAGTTGTGTTAAGGCACTATCTAGATTTCTTTCATCCCTGCTTCTAGGATGTAGTTCCCAAGGTATTCTGATTGAGGTCCAGGATGCTTACTGGGTTCCATCCCTTCATGTGTCTAGAACTTAAAGTCTGTTTCCTAAGCACTGTGAGACTGCTAAAAACTGCCTGTTTTCCAAAGGCATTTTGCTTGACTTCTTAGATTCCTTTCCCCACATTGCTGTAGAATTCAACCAATATCATCAAGAAAATCCAGCAAAATATTGGATGTTGTTTGCCGCCCCCTAATTTCTCACTAGAATCCTATCCCCTCAAGTCTCTAAATTGTGTCTCTCCAGCCTCATGAGATGGCCTGAAGTTCTGATGGTCTTTCTGCCTCTTTAGCAGGGGCAGCTTCTTGACCTTTTCTCTGAATCTTCAGCCTCTTGCTCTATGCACAAAACTGACAAGTGCACTAAGGGGGAAAACAAAACAACAACAACAACAACAGCAACGACACCACCACCCAGCTGTGAATTGTTCACTTGGCTCCCCAAGCGGTTTGTCCTCCCCAAGACCTTGAACTTCGATGTCCTGTTTGTCCTTGGAAGCAGTCTGATGCCCACAGCCTTATTCTATTGTTTGGCTATCTAGTTGTGTTCAGCAGAGGCTTTGGTTTAATGCGAGATGCTCCATCATGCCCTATTATGCATCTTTGCATTTCAGAGAAAACAGCATCGGAGTAACAAATTCAAAGCAGCAATATACAGAAACAATAATAGTAGGAGATTTATAACTCACCTCTCATGACAGGCAAATGAAATAAGAATATAGTGGATCAAAATAATGGAATTAATTCAATGGAACTAATGAGATGCGCATTTGGCTATATTTCAAAATAATAGCATTTTAGTCAGGGTTCTCCAGAGAAGCATATGTATAGCTATACACACACACAATCTCCAATGTACAATATTTTGTTACAGCAGCCTGTATGAACTAAAACAATGAGGAAAAGTTAGCAAAAGAGGAAACAATTTCCTAACCATTTAAAATTTCAAAATACAATGATACGTTTGTAACTTTTCTCATTTGTTATACCAAAACAAATTTCAAGTAGATCCAAGATTTAAAGAAAATTTGAAAATCACCAAAAAAGAGCATAGAATATTATTTATAAGTGTAAAAATCATTACTATGCATCATGAAATAATCAGGAAAGGAAAAGATGGATGCATTGATTATTAAAAATTGTAAACTAGCCAGGCAGGGTAGCTCATGCCAGTAATCCCAGCACTTTGGGAGGCCGAGGCGGGCGGATCAGGAGGTCAAGAGTTTGAGACCATCCTGGACAACTTGGTGAAACCCCGTCTCTACTAAAAATACAAAAATTAGCCAGGCGTCGTGGTGGGTGCCTGTAGTCCCAGCTACTTGGGAGGCTGAGGCAGGAGAATGGCATAAACTCACGAGGTGGAGCTTGCAGTGAGCCGAGATCACACCACTGCACTCCAGCCTGGAGGATAGAGTGAGACTCCATCTCAAAAAAAAAAAAATTGTAAACTGTTAAATTGCAAAAATTATAAACAAAGTCAAAGCAAAAAAAACAAAATGGGAACAATTATGTACAACACATATGATGAACAAAAAACTAATTTTACTTAATGTACACAAAACTGGAAAAATTAACAATAATCTATAAAATGGTAAAAAAAAAAGTATGAACAGATATTTCACCAAAAAGGGAAAAGAAATAGTCAAAAACATATAAAATAATTTGTTTTTAATCTAGATTTTTAAAAAATTAAACAAGAATATATTATGATGCTCAAACACTTAAAAATTAAAATAATTCAACTTTTTAGACAGCAGTTTGCCAAAATTACTCAAAATTAAAGGCATATATTATTTGATGCAGAGATTTTCTTCCTAAGAATTTATCATACAGAAATATTCCCAGAGATTTCCCTTCTAATAATTTATTACACAGAAATATTCCCATAATTCTACAAAGTATATTCAAATATTCCGATTACAGAGTCATGTGAAAGAGCAAATGAATAAGCAACTTATATATCTACCAATAAGAGATTGGTTAATAAATAATAGTATATAATAATAGTAAATAGTAAATAAATAATAGTATATTTATTAAAGAATGTCATGCAGTCAGTAAAAGGAATGAGAAATGAGTCACTGAAGAAAACTATCAAAGCTGAAGTGTTAATAAAAAAGCAAGTTGCAGAAAAATTTGTATACACGATTTCATTTTTTCTTTTGGCAACAAAAATAAGAAAACCTTATTAGGCTTATATGTGCATAGACATTTTCTGAAAACAAGCATGAAAAACGGTAAACACTGCTTTTTGGAGACTGAGTCCTTGGGGTTCAATAGTGGAGGACAATGTCTTCTTTTATACTTTGTGTTCTTCTATAGCATTTGAAATTTTCTAAAACACATATTTATTTTTACGATTAACTTTTCAAACTATCTTAAAGTGATATGGTAATGCTAAGTTTCAAGTTTTATGCTGATTTTAATCAATAATTGATTCCTTTCATCATTATTCTTGCTTTAAAAGAAATCTCAGTGCTCCCCACATGTGTGAAAAATGTCTGATTTAAAAAAACATGAAAATCAAATGATGTAAATGGAGGGGTGCATTTAAAATTTTAAGGGAAGAAAAAGAGACACGTTGGTTTTATTAAGTTTGCTAGACAGTTTTTAAATAATTGGGTGACATTAGAGATTGCCTGTTATTGCCGTGTCTAAGACCACCCAAAAGGTTAGAGCCTTCCAAGAACTAAGCACCAGCAACTAAGGTCCTCAGTAAACTGAGGGTTCCAGTAGATAACTCTTGTCTTTATTGGAGTCCTAGCTATGAGGGAAAGTTTTTTACTTATTATTTTTCATTTGTTTAACCAATATGCATTCAATGCTTGCTTGTGCAACATATTAATACTAGGCCAGGCACTGGGTATATAGTGCTGAATAATAATAAAGGTGTCTACATTACGATCTCTGACAAAGTCTACAAAAATAAACAATGGGGAAGGATATCCTATTTAATAAATGGTGCTGGGAAAACTGGTTAGTCATATGCAGAATGAAACTGGACCCCTACTTCTCACCATATACAAAAATTAACTCAAGGTAGATTAAAGACTTATGTATAAGACCTCAGAATATAAAAATCCTAGAAAAAAACTAGGAAAAACTCTTCTGGACATTGGCCTAAGCAAGGAATTTATGACAAAGACCTCAAAAGCAAATGCAACAAATATAAAAATTGACAATTGAGACCTAATTAAACTGAAGAGCTTCTGCACAGCCAAAGAAACTATCAACAGACTAAACAGACAACCTAAAGAATGGGAGAAAATATTTGCAAAACTATATGTCTGACAAAGCTCAAATATCCAGAATCTATAAGGAACAAAAACAAATCAACAACAACAACAAAAACAAATAACCTCACTAAAAAGAGGGCAAAGAACATGAACAGATACTTCTTCAAAAGAAGATATACAAACAGCCAACAAACATGAAAAAATTCTCAACATCACTAATCATCAGAGAAATGCAAATCAAAATTGCCATGAGATACCATCTCACACCAGTCAGAATGGCTTTTACTAAAATGCCAAAAATTAACAGACGTTGGTGAGGATGTGAAGAAAAAGGAATGCTTATACACTGTTTCTGGGAATGTAAATTAGTTCAGTCCCTGTGGAAAGCAGTTTGGGGATTTCTCAAAGAACTAAAAATAGATCTACCATTTGACTCAGCAATCCCATTTCTGGTTATCTACCCAAAGCAAAATGAATTGTTCTATCAAAAAGACACCTATACTCGGCTGGGCGCAGTGGCTTATACCTGTAATCCCAGCTCTTTGGGAGGTCAAGGTGGGCGGATTATGAGGTCAGGAGTTCAAGAGGCACCTGACCAACATGGTGAAATTCCTTCTCTACTAAAAATACAAAAATTAGCCGGGTGTGGCAACACGTGTCTGTAATCCCAGCTACTCAGGAGGCCGAGGCAGGAGAATTGCTTGAACCAGGAGGTGGAAGTTGCAGTGATCCGAGATCACACCACAGCACTCCAGCCTGGGTGGCAGAGCAAGACTCTGTCTCAAAAAAAAAAAAAAAAAAAAGACACCTATACTCATATGTTCATTGCAGCACTATAGCAAAGTCATGGAATCAACCTAGATGCCAATGAATGATCTTTTGGATAAAGAAATGTAGTACCTATACACCATGGAATAGCCATAAAAATCATGTCCTTTGCAGCAACATGGATGCAGCTAGAGGGCATTATACTAAGTTAATCAACACATAAATAGAAAATAAATACTGCTCAGTTATAAGTGGGAGCTAAACAATGGGTACACACTGACACAGAGATGGAAAGAGTAGACACTGGGGACTCCAAAATAGGTAGGGTTGGTGGAGGGCAAGGGTTGAAAAACTACCTGTTGGTTACTATGTTTACTCTTTAGGTGATGTGTACAAAAGAAGCCCAATCCCAAACATTATGGAATATATCCACGTAACAAACATGCTTATATATCCCCAAGTCTAAAATCAAACAAACAAACCAACAAAAAAGCAAAAAAATTAAGCATAGTACTAAGCACATTACGTTATCTCATGTCTCCTCATAGTGATTCTATGATATGGATTCTATTTGAGACAGAGAGGTTGTGTAAGTTGCTCAAGATCACACAGTTAATAAGTGATGACCTTGGAGTTTGACATCAAATTCCAGAACATGTGTCTCTAAATATTATTATGCACTGTCTTCAAAAGTGCAAGCAATCTCCCTGATTAAGAGATGTGGCCTAGAGAGTACATATGCATGGGATAGTAAGGGATGTACAGAATAGTGAGTATGCACAGGATAGTAAGGGATGTGCAGGATGGTGAGTATGCACAGGATAGTAAGGGATGCACAGGATGGTGAGTTTACACAGGATAG
>NC_045443.1:20197283-20286281 GCF_002776525.5 Piliocolobus tephrosceles
TTACACAGGATAGTAAGGGATGCACAGGATGGTGAGTTTACACAGGAGAGTAAGGGATGCGCAGGATGGTGAGTTTACACAGGAGAGTAAGGGATGCACAGGATGGTGAGTATGCACATGATAGTAATCAATGTCATCCTCCTGAGTAAGTGACAGAGGTCAAATAGTCATATGCACTGAAATCTATTTCCTTTGCCTTCACAGCACATAGCTAAACACCATTTCTCAACCTCTTGTATAGTTAAATGGGGCCAACACAATGTGGGCAAAATTAACAAACTCCCCTTTAAGCCCTGGTACCACCTCTCTCCTGTGACCCTCCACACGTTCTTCCCTTATATCACTGCTGGATACAGCAGATACAGCCCAGGAATCTGATGGCTTGGAAAGTGATGGAGCCACTTCATTAGAAGAGGCTGGGCCCTGCATCCCCACTAGGAAGGCTGCCTCTACCAACCTAAGCTGAGCTGACCGGACTGTGTATGACTGTGAAATCAACTTTTTTTAGTGTGTGATAAACCTCTGAGATTTTTGTGGTGTTACGGCAATGAGCATATCTGACAAACACTATTAGTTAAGCTGAGTCTTGAGGGATGAGATGGAAGTATCATGTGAAAGGGTGTTTTAAAGAGAGGAAACAGTAAGTGCAAAAGATCTGAGGCAGGACAGAAACCACCATGTACAATAAGCTGCTGAAAGATGCCAGTGTGCCTGAAACTTTAGTGAGTGAGGGTGATGAGGCTGGAAAGAGATGGTTGCTGCCTGACCAGGCAGGTCTTTGCAGCACATAAGAGTGAGAAATTTATTCAAATGCAATGGAAAGAGATTAAGGAATCATGGCGGACTGGAGGCAGGACTAGATTGCAGCTCTGGACAGAGAGCATGCGGAAGCTTGCATTGTGAATTTTAGCTCCAGATTAACTGCAAGAACAAACCAGCAATCCCAAGAGAACCCACAGACCCTCTGAAGGAAGCAGACTGCTCCTGCAGGACCCAGGAGACATCCCAAATACTCAGTGCCCCAGTTGTGGAAGAGGGAAAGAGATGCCCTCCTCTCCCACACTGGAGAAGCTGAAGGTCTGTTTGTGGGAGAAGTTTCCGTTTTACCTGGAGCTCAGTCAAATTGCAGAGCCGAGCAAAATACAGGGGTAGAGGAAGCAGGAGAAAGGCCCTGGGAGCTCGCTGGGTCCCCAGGCAGTCCGTTCCTGCCCCACACCACTGGGATCCATCTGAAGGGTGGCCAGAAGAGCAGCAGGTAAAACTCCACAGGAAGAAAGAATTCCATAGTGAACATTGTAACATTTTGAACAGGGTGAGAAACCTCCTGGCCAGAACCTGGGGGAGAGTGTGAATCTGAAGCCCTTTTCTCTCTCAGCTGGGAGGCAGATAGCCTCAGGCAAGTTTTCAAGCCCTTGGCACTCCACCCGGAAATAGACTTGGTGCTGTTGCGGGAGGCCAGGGTGGGACCCGCCCTTGGGTTTGTGTGG
Organism: Piliocolobus tephrosceles; assembly: GCF_002776525.5. Classification (NCBI taxonomy): domain Eukaryota; kingdom Metazoa; phylum Chordata; class Mammalia; order Primates; family Cercopithecidae; genus Piliocolobus; species Piliocolobus tephrosceles. Next base: position 20,198,771 of record NC_045443.1, read on the forward strand.
GAGCTGGGTGAGGCCTGTGACTGTAGGCTTTCCTCCACTTTCCTGACAACCTGCATGGCTCAGCAGAGGCAGCCATAATCCTCCTACATACACAATTCCAGTGACCTGGGAATCTCACCCCCATCCCCCACAGCAGCTGCAGCAAGACCCGCCCAGGGAGAGTCTGAGCTCAGACATGCCTAGCCCCACCCCCACCTGATGATCCTTCCCTACCCACCCTGTTAGCAGAAGATAAAGGGCATACACTGGGGAGTTCTTGGGCCCTGCCAGCTGCAGGTTTCTCCCCATACTACCACAGCTGATGGTTTCTGGAAAGCGCCACCTCCTTGTAGGAGACCAACCAGCACAAAACTAGAGCATTAAACCACCAACGCTAAGAACCCTCACGGAGTCCATTGCACCTTCCACCACCTCCACCGGAATAGTTGCTGGTATCCAGGGCTGAGAGGACCCATAGATGCTTCATGTCATAGGGCTCTCTGCAGACAACCGTCAGTACCGGTCCAGAGCTGGATAGATTTGCTAGGTGGCTAGACCCAGACGAGAACAACAATCACTGCAGTTTGGCTCACAGGAAGCCACATCCACAGGAAAAGGGGTGAGTACCACATCAAGGGAACACCCCGTGGGGCAAAAGAATCTGAACGACAGCCTTCAGCCCTAGACCTTCCCTCTGACAGAGTCTACCCAAATGAGAAGGAACCAGAAAACCAACTCTGGTAATATGAGAAAACAAGGTTCTTTAGCACCCCCCAAAATCACACTCGCTCACCAGCAATGGACCCAAACCAAGAAATCCCTGATGTACCTGAAAAATAATTTAAGAAGTTAGTTATTAAGCTAATCAGGGAGGGACCAGACAAAGGCAAAGTGCAATGCAAGGAAATCCAAAAAGCAATACAAGAAGTGAAGGGAGAAATATTCATGGAATAGATAGCTTAAAGAAAAAACAATTAAAAAAATCAGGAAACTTTGGAAACACTTTAGAAATATGAAATGCTCTGGAAAGTCTCAGCGATAGAATTGAAGAAGTAGAAGAAAGAAGTTCAGAGCTTGAAGACAAGGTCTTTGAATTAACCCAATCCAACAAAGACAAAGGAAAAAGAATATGAAAATATGAACAAAGCCTCCAAGAAGTCTGGGATTGTGTTAAATGACCAAACATAAGAATAATCAATATACCTGAGGAAGAAGGGAATTCTGTAAGCCTGGTAAGCAGATTTTGGGGAATAATCAAGGAAAACTTCCCTGGCCTTGCGAGAGACCTAGACATCCAAATACAAGAAGCACAAAGAACACTTGAAAATTAATCGCAAAAAGATCTTCACCTAGGCACATTGTCATCAGGTTGTCCAAAGTCAAGATGAAAGAAAGAATCTTAAGATCTGTGAGACAGAAGCCCAGGTAAGTTATAAAGGAAAACCTATCAGATTAACAGCAGATTTCTCAGCAGAAACCCGACAAGCTAGAAGGGATTGGGGACCTATCTTCAGCCTCCTCAAACAAAACAATTATCAGGCAAGAATTTTGTGTCCAGTGAAACTAAGCATCACATATGAAGGAAAGGTAACAGTCTTTTTCAGACAAACAAATGCTGAGAGAGTTTGCCACTACCAAGCCACCACTACAAGAACTGCTAAAAGGAGCTCTAGATCTTGAAACAAATCCTAGAAACACATCAAAACAGAACCTCTTTAAAGCATAAATCACGTAAGAACTATAAAACAAAAAAACAAGTTAAAAAGCAAAAACAAAAACCAGAAAACCAAAGTATACAGGCAACAAAGAGCACAATGAAAGCAATGGTACTTCGCATTTCAATATTAACATTAAATGTAAATGGCCTAAATGCTTAAAAGATACAGAATGGCAGAATGGATAAGAACTCACCAACCAGCTGCTGCCTTCAGGGGACTCACCTAACTTATAAGCACTCACATAAACTTAAAGGGGTAGCAAAAAGCATTTCATGCAAATGGACACCAAAAGAGAGCAGGGATAGCTATTCTTATACCAGACAAAACAAACTTTAAAGCAATAGTGGTTAAAAGAGACAAAGAGGGACAGTATATAATGATAAAAGGCCTTGTCCAACAGGAAAATATCACAATCCTAAACATATATGCACCTAACACTGGAGCTCCCAAATTTGTATAACAATTACTAATAGACCTAAGAAATGAGATAGCAGCACAGTAATAGTGGGGGACTTCAATACTCCATTGACAGCACTAGACAGTTCATCAAGACAGAAAGTCAACAAAGAAACAATAGATTTAAACTATACATGGGAACAAATGGACTTAACAGGTATATAAAGAACATTTCATCCAACAACCACAGAATACACATTCTATTTAACAGCACATGGAACTTTCTCCAAGACAGACCATATAATAGGCCATAAAATGAGCCTCAATAAATTAAGAAAATTGAAATTACATCAAGCACTCTCTCAGACTACAGTGGAATAAAACTGGAAATCAACTCCAGAAGTAATCTTCAAAACCATGCAAATACATGGAAATTAAATAACCTGCTCCTGAATGAGCACTGGGTCAAAAACTGAATCAAGATGGAAATTTAAAAATTCTTCAAACTGAATGACAATAATGACACAACCTATCAAAACCTCTGGGATGCAGCAAAGGCGGTGCTAAGAGGAAAGTTCATAGCCCTAAATGCCTACATCAAAAAGTCTGAAAGAGCACAAACAGACAGTCTGAGATCACACCTCAAGGAACTAGAGAAGAACAAACCAAACCCAAACCCAGCAGAAGAAAGGAAATAACGAAGATCAGAGCAGAACTAAATGAAATTGAAATAAATAAACAAAAAACAATACAAAAGATAAATGAAACAAAAAGTTGGTTCTTTGAAAAGATAAATAAAATTGATAGACCATTAGCAAGATTAACCAAGAAAAGAAGAGAGAAAATCAAAATAACCTCAATAAGAAATGAAACAGGAGCTATTACAGCTGAAACCACTGACACCACTGAAATACAAAAGATCATTCATGGCTACTATGAACACTTTACCCACATAAACTAGAAAACCTAGAAGAGATGGATAAATTCCTGGAAAAATACAAGCCTCCCAGCTTAAATCAGGAAGAATTAGATATACTGAACAGACCAATAATAAGCAGTGAGATTGAAACGGTAATTTAAAAATTACCAACAAAATAAAGTCCACGACCAGATGGATTCACAGCAGAATTCTACCAGACATTCAAAGAATAATTGGTACAAATCCTTTTGACACTATTCCACATGATAGAGAAAGAAGGAACCCTCCCTTATTCATTCTGTGAAGCCAACATCACCCTAACACCAAAACTAGGAAAGGACATAACCAAAAAGGAAAACTACAGACCAATATCCTTGATAAACATAGATGCTAAAATCATTAACAAAATACTACCTCACTGAATCCAACAATGTATCAAAAAGATAATCCACTATGATCAAGTGGGTTTCATACCAGGGATGCAGGGATGGTTTAACATACACAAGTCAATAAATGTGATACACCACATAAACAGAATTAAAAACAAAAATCCCATGATCATCTCAATAGATGCAGGAAAAGCATTCGACAAAATCCAGCATCGCTTTGTGATTAAAACTCAGCAAAATTGGCATACAAGGGACATACCTTAATATGATAAAAGCCATCTATGACAAACCCACAGCCAACATAATACTGAATGTGGAAAAGTTGAAAACATTCCCTCTGAGAGCTAGGACAAGACAACCACTCTCACCACTCCTCTTCAAGAGAGTACTGGAAGTCCTATCCAGAACAATCAGACAAGAGAAAGAAATAAAGGGCACTCAAATCAGTAAAGAGGAAGTCAAACTGTCACTGTTTGTTGACGATATGATCGCTTACCTTGAAAACCCTAAGGACTCTTCTAGAAAGCCCCTAGAACTGATAAAAAAATTCAGCAAAGTTTCCAGATGCAAGATTAATGTACACAAATCAGTAGCTCTTCTATTCACCAACAGTGGCCAAGCAGAGAATCAAATCAAGAACTCAACCCCTTTTATAATAGCTGCAAAAATACCAAAATACTTAGGAATATAACTAACAAAGGAGTTGAAAGACCTCTACAAGGAAAACTACAAAACACTGCCAAAAGAAATCACAAACAACACAAACAAATGGAAACACTTCCCATGCTCATGGACAGGTAGAATCAATATTGTGAAAATGACCATACTGCCAAAAGCAATCTACAAATCCAACGTCATCCCCATCAGAATACCACTATCATTCTTCACAGAATTAGAAATAACAATTCTAAGATTTATATGGAACCAAAAAAGAGCCTGCATAGCCAAAGCAAGACTAAGCAAAAAGAACAAATCTGGAGGCATCACACTACCTGATTTCAAACTATGCCATAAGGCTATAGTCACCAAGACAGCATGGTACTGGTATAAAAATAGGCACATAGAACAATGGAACAGAATAGAGAACTCAGAAATAAATCCAAATACAGCCAACCGATCTTCAACAAAGCACACAAGAACATAAAGTGGGGAAAGGACACCCTTTTCACCAAATGGTGCTGGGATAATTGGCAAGCCACATGTAGGAGAATGAAACTGGATCTTCATCTCTCATCTTATACAAAAATCAACTCAAGATGGATTAAGGACTTAAACCTAAGACCTGAAACTATAAAATTTCTAGACGGTAACATTGGAGAAGCCCCTCTAGACATTGGTGTAGGGAAGAGTGTGAGGGGGATGAGGGATACAGACTACAAATATGGTGCAGTGTATACTGCTCAGGTGATGGACGCAACAAAATATCACAAATCACTACTAAAGAACTTACTCATGTAACCAAATACTACCTGTATCCCAATACCCCAATAACTTAACGGAAAAATAAAAAAATAAAACAAATGCAATGGAAAGCCATCAGTGTGTTTTACACAGGGAAGTGTCATGATTAACATTACTAAAATATTACCCTGACTTAACTAGCATGGAGTGGATAAGAAGAAACAAGACAACAAATGGGAACAGGACAAGTTACAGAATTTATGAGTTATGGTGCAAAATGAAAATGTGGTTCCCTTGATCAAAAATTATTAAAAATTCAAGACAACAGCAGAGCATTAAACAAAACTTAGGGCTCTTTTAAGTGCAGGGCCTGGGTGACTGCACAGGTCTCATGCCCACGGGGTTGTTCTGAATAGGTAGCTCAGTTAAGAGGCTCATAGAGAAATCTAGAAAAGAGATGTTAGTGACTTAGGATATCCTGTTGGCAATGAAAATGAAGACAAGGGCATGGATTTAACACACGTTTTAGTGAAAGAATAGACCGATTTTTAAAATTCATGAAATGGTGACATGTCATGAGAAAAGGAAGAGTCGGTGATGATATCCATGCTTCTGTGGCCTGGCTTTGGGTGTTTATGCATTGGGAGAAGTAGGCAGCTTTGCCAATCTTTACAGACTGGCTTTGGCAAGAAGAGCCCTTCATCTGTCAGCTCATCTAGAGATTCGAGGTAGGTTAGCTGGCAGGGCCCACGAGCAAGTTTGCTTTTGGAGTTCTTGGGCAGGCTGGCCTGGAGCTTGTACCTGCAGGGGATGGCTCGGTGTCAGGATTTTCTGGGTCTGGTGCTGGGGTTGGTGGTGAAGTTGGGTACTCATTTCACTCTTTTTTCCTCATGAGAAGGGTGTCTCTCGCTGAGCGGCACTACATGGGCTTGGAGATGGGGGTGACATGGGTAACGTGAAATTGTGCCCCCTACTATCTTCAGTGTTCCTTTTCTTATTTCTGTGTTCAATTGAGGTGATATAATCTCTCACCTGGAATCCTTAGCTCTCATGAAGGTACAGCCTGCATGGATGCTTATTCAAATTGATGTTTCCCTTAGGGGATGAGCACCAAAAACTCCTATGCTGCCATCTGATTGAGGTCATTTTCTTCAGAATCTTATTTATATGTAGAAAAGGTGGTGAGGGGCTGAAGAATTTCTCACTGGCCATTCTTACTTTCTCTATTGACAAATAAGGCGAAGTCTTCAGCTGAAAGGAGAACCAAGAATACCTTAGGATGAAGTTTGAGGAGACAAAACAGGTGTGAAATAATCATCTTGGGATAGAAAAGCAAGCCTATTGGAAAAACACAATAGATTGCTCTTGTTATTGAACAATTAACTTGTTATTGAATTTGACTTTTTAAAAGAAAATGCACTTAAAATAAAAAGTCTTACTTAGCACTATTCACAATAGCAAAGATATGGAATCAACCTAAGCATTCATCTATGGATGACTGGATAAAGAAAATGTGATGTGTGTGTGTGTGTGTGTGTGTGTGTGTGTGTGTGTGTGTGTGTGTTTAATGAAATACAATTGAGCCATAAGAATGAAATCATGTCTTTTGCAGCAACATGGATGAACTGAAGGCCAGTATCTCAAGTGAAAAACTCAGAAACAGAAAGTCAAAGACTGCATGTTCTCACTTATAAGTGGGAGCTAAATAGTGTGTATACACAGACAATAGTGTGGAATAATAGACACTGGAGACTCAGGAGGATGGGAGAGTGGGAGTGGGGTGAGGGATAAGAAATTACTTAATGGGTACAATGTTCATTATTCAAGTAATGGTTATAATAAAAGTCCAGATTTCACCACTACAAAATATATTCATGTAAGAAAACTGCATTTGCACTCTTAACTTTATTACAAATACAAAAGAAGAAAAAAAAAGTAAAATAAAAAGTCAATGTGGTCATGTAATTTTTCTGTGCAATATTCACTGGCAAGGTGAACATAAATGGTTTAATCCATACTGGATTAGAGTTTTAGTAAGCTGGTACATAAGGGAAAAGTGGCAAAAGGGAGTTAAAAATAATTGTGAAAGAGAATTCATAAAGAAGGACCACATCATCTAAGATAGAGAAGGAGGAAATTGAAACATGGAGGAGGCCGAAGGTAACTGCAAAAAATGGTGGATTGGCTCATTGACATCAAAGAGTGATGCATCAAAGACATACGGGTGGAAGCTAAATGGTAGTGGTGAGAGAAGGGAACATCTGCCATCAAAGTTTTAGGGATGGGGCATTTTTGCGTAAACAAGTGTAGAATGAGCACTTTGAAGAAAGTGGCCAAAGTGGAGCAGAAGGGAACTATTGGGGTGAGAAGTTCAAGAAACTGAGAAGCCAGACTGCTGAGTGAGTCATCCGTATTGATGTTGGAGTCATTGTGTGTGATGAGAGCTAACCAGAAGTTAACATCTTCAGTAAATGAGGGGTGATGAATGGGAGACCATTAGATAACAGCAGGGGTAAAGGAGTTGGGTATTTTTTCCAGTTGGCATGAAACTAGAAGCAGCAGGGGATTTACAGAAGAAATAATGGTGTGGAGACAGCAAAGGTATTTGCAAAGATGCCCATGGTGGATGCAAGGATGCCTTTAGTACTTTGGAGAGGAAAACAACCTTCATGTGAGAGGGCTGCGGGGAGGCTGAGCCCATAGACGAGATCCAGAATTTAACAAAGGCAAGGGGCTTCAAGGACTTTCAGAGGAGAGATTTGGGATATAGGTTTGTTTGTTGATCAAACTGCAGGAATTCCAGAGGGCACAGTGTGGTGGTAATGAGAGTAACTGACACGGTGGCTAACGCAGGACATTCAGCTTTAGTGACCGCCTCTTGCCTTCTTTCCCTGCTGGTATGTCGGTGGTGAGTGTAGTGATGAGCATAGTAAAGGATGTGTCTTCTCATATTAATATTGGTTCTCTACCCAATTAGATTCCAATAAAGCAGCTAATGATCCTAAAGCAGAGGGGACACTATTTAGAAGGTTTGATTATTCCCAGAATCCTGGATAAGGTGCTCATCTAGGGCAACACTGGGTCTCGCATAGTGACAGAGGCTTTTATCTTCCTTTCTCAGTGCTTCGGTGGCTAGTGTCTCCTAGACTTCTGAGGAGCGTTTAGATCAACCAAAGTGTATTTTCAAATCTATTCCTAAAATAACTTTGAAGACTCCAAGTTATGACTTTATAATCTGATAGAAACAAAACAAATTTGATTATTTTCTGAGTTAGAATACACCTTTGAACCCGTACGTTATCTTACAGAAAGAAGGTAAATCCTTACTAACCTGAAGCAAAATTAAATATGCAGATAAAATGCTGGTGAAATGCTATTTTGCATAGATCTAAATAGTGTAATTTGCCAGTTTTGTGAGTCAGGCAGATGCAGTTCATTTTGAAGCAGCCTTTGGGTCTTTTCACATGATTTGGCTATTCTTAGATTTCTGAGTCATTCTGTCCTCCATGCTAGTCATTTTTCAATTCCATATTCTCTATTCATGAGGGAGATACAGATACAACATTAATGTATCCAAATTTGGCTATGTGGCTTAATACTCCAAGCAAACAGGCTATATATTCATTTCTATTCTTAGCAATACCTTGGGACAAGTTGAATGTAAATAAAATATTTGGGCAATACACTGTAACACTGTAGATTTCTAGTAAGTGATGCCAGGAAACCTTGGCATGCACATTATTGCATAATTGTTTTGATTCTATTTGACTATCCTCTTAACAACTAAAATCCCAAAGCAATAGGAATACTTACAAAAGGAACAGAAATGTGGATAACATGGGATGAGCCAAAAGACTCTGCCAATGTTTTATCCAACAGAAACGGCATCTCTGAAAGACTAATGCAGGCAGTACATTGATACCCATGATAATAAATTCACAGGAAATGAAATTTCCCTTAACAAACTGAGGATACTAATACAATCTTTATCCAAGGTATCATTAGGAAAACTCAGAAGCACAGGTACAAATAGGACTGTCAGGGCACTGAGGAGTGTAACTGGGTTGGTGAATTCAGCAGAGAAGAATGGAGAGAATCCACCAGATGAGTTAAGGATTCTCATGCTTCACTGGAGAGGAGCTTCTCTGATCCTCACGTGATGAAATCAAGTGTTTACCAAACTGATGCTCCTTGAGGATACAGGTTGTGCCTTCCTTGTCTTTGTGACTCTATTGCCCATCAGAATGTCTGGCATATAGTGGACATTCAAGGAATTCCTGTTGAACTGAAAGAAACTTCAGTGGGAGGGTAAAGCAGATCTGACACTTACCCTTCCACTCAGAAAAGCCAGCACATCATTGAAAGCACCTCATTCCCTCCAGCCGGCCTTCAGCTCTGCACCTCACATCAACCACTCTGAAAATTACAGTGGAGACACAGGATTGAGGCTGTCCAATTTTTCACTTCTTCCTTCATTTTATTTTTCTATCAGGAAACTTTAGGCGACCATATCTGCTTCAGCAGAAGAAGAATCTCAGCTCTGGAGAGTTGCCCTCCAGGTGAAGCATTAGGCTTTGATATAATTTGTCCGGTGCAGGCTGTAGATCTGGTTTGGGCTCCAGACTGTCTTCCCTGGCCTCAAGAATCAGAACCAACTTGGAATAACTCTTGACCCACTCAGCCAGCACCTTTCCGGTAAAGTTAAACAAATAGATATTGAAGACCAACATGTGGTACGTGTCTGCAGTTTTTGCTGCTTTGTTTTCAATGCGTAGTACTATTAAGAAGTTTCGTATTACAGTCTTCATACTTTTATGAATGTTTGAGATGATTTTCATTTGTACTTAATGTAATTTTTTTTCCAGGAAGCCAGAAGAATGAAGCGCCAAACATATCATCAGAGATAATTCCAAGAAAGAGGGAATGGTCTGTAGTGTCTCAGGCCACAGTGAGTTTGAAATAAATTTACAAGAGTATCCTCTGGAGCTCCTGATGTGACCAGTGGCATCCTTAGCAGGAGCAAGCTGTTTATGCTGCTTGGAACAGAAGTCAGTGTTCTGGGGGCCATGAAATGGAGACTGAAGTTCAGGCTATATTTTCGAGGAGCTTGATTAAAAAGAGAAGTAGATAGCAGGATTGAACCTGCAGTAGGAACTTAAGTAATGAAAGATTTTTTTAGATGAGACAGACCTAAACATATTTAAAAGCTGTAAGAAAAGATTTGGTTTCTGCTAACTGCATATGTGGATAAAGAGTAAAGCGGGGCCATGGACAGGCCAGGCCCTGAGGTGAGCCCACAACCCAGGAAACAGTCAGTAGAGTGAGGGTGAGACTGGCCTCTGGGCTGCAGAACAAAGGAGAGTCCTCTGAGAGGGGAGAGAACTAAAAGGCAGGTGGAGTTTTCAACTGTCAGGTATCTAAAGGGAGGCCCTCAATTGGAGGCAATAGGAAACAAAAACAAACAAGAGTAAATAAAGCTGTCATGAAAGGCCTTAAAGCGAACCCTAGGAGGTAGATTCCGAAGTTGCTTATGCACTGAGAACATAGCCACCACTTTTCCTATAGAGCTTCTGTTACCCACAGAGAAGAAACAATTAAGGGTGCCAGTCTGCCTGGGTAAATAGAGATGTTGAAGGTATTGGAGAAAGAGTTTGTAACAGATAGAATAAGGTACCTGAGGTCATGGGGGTGGGTTGGCATCCTGACAACAGGTTGAGTAATTAACTTCATTAACATCATACATACTATACATGGGATTCTGAGCCAAGAAAGAGAGTTACTTGAAGGCATTTTGTATATGCATATTTACACAAGATCTGGGGGGAGATTTAGCTTGCTTTAAGAATCTGAGGGGAAAATACATATATGCATTAAAAAGTTTGCATGTTGTGTTTTAAAAAAATCCCCAGAAGTCTTAAGCCTTCCAAAAACTATGATCAAAGAGACTTAATATAATATTTGTATTTAAATGACCTTGAATAATTTTTAAATGGTTATTATTTTTTTCAACTGAAAAGACACTTTTTAACCTGGCTTTCTCTGTACCAGTCTCTCAAAGTACTGCTCTTAATTTCAGTTTAATGAAACTCTCTACACTTAGGGGTTTGTGTTTTCTTTGGATTTAAGTTAATCCTTCAAGAACAGTGTTAACTTTCTCAGGCTACTGGAACTCCACTTTTTGGAACTGTTATGTTTACTGTTGGGGAGTGACTTTGGCACCAAGGAGAACTTGGCTCAGTAAGCATTTTCAACAAAATTACAATATTACAGATTTTATACTTATGAATTATATTTTATTATTCCATTGTTTTTCTCTGAGAAGTCCTGATGCATTGTTATGCCTGTTTAGAATCACTGGTTCCATCAAATCCAGCATTATTTGAAATCAAAATCTTGTATAATGATGCAACCATTTGGCTTGATGAAATTAAATACCTGGACTCAAAAAGAAAATAAACGGAGTGGAGAGAACAAAAGCAACAAAGAAATAAAAATTGTACCAAGGGTATTTTCTTTCCTTTTCCTTTTCTTCTTTTTGGATAAAGAGTAATAAAAAGCAGAAAGTTTTTCTTAAAAACTATCTTTTAATGGATCCTTTGTTATGGGATGCTCATTTACCTGCATTATTACTTTTTTTTTTTTTTTTTTTGAGACGGAGTCTCACTCTGTCGCCCAGGCTGGAGTGCAGTGGCCGGATCTCAGCTCACTGCAAGCTCCACCTCCCAGGTTTATGCCATTCTCCTGCCTCAGCCTCCCAAGTAGCTGGGACTACAGGTGCCCGCCACCTCGCCTGGCTAGTTTTTTTTTTTTTGTATTTTTTAGTAGAGACGGGGTTTCACCATGTTAGCCAGGATGGTCTCGATCTCCTGACCTCGTGATCCGCCCGTCTCGGCTTCTCAAAGTGCTGGGATTACAGGTGTTATTACATTTTTGGAAGTAGTTATTTACTACATGAAGTTAATAAGCTAAAATATTTAATCAGACTTTGAAGTTAGTTATCTACTAAATGAAGTTAATAAGATAAAATATTTCATCAGACTTTGAAATTAGCTTTTCAAAATCATGAAGTTTGTTTTTCAAAATTTGTATCAGGACCTTCTAAGAGTCTCCCATATTTGCCAATGTCATTCTACTTTCTATCTCTCTAGAGTAAGACAGCAGAGTTTGCTCACTTTGTAAACTTTGTTACGAGATCTTTGGGGTGTTACTTCACCAGCTGGAAACCTCTGTGGCTGGCGGGGCCTTCTGCCTGAGTATCGCTGGGGCTGGCTGGGCTCCTTCCGCCCACTCTGCCTGGCAGGCTGCACTCAGCTTGCACTACTGGCCTGAATTTCACACCTGCCAAGGGTGAGCCTGGCATGGAGCGGCAAAGGGTATATGGGTGAGTGAGCATGGGTCTGGCCACTGCCCACAGCCAGGCATGCTGGCTGCTGTGGAGGGGTGGGCAGCTCCAGGTGCCAGCACAGGTGCTGGCTCACTGATAGGCTGCAGCTGGACCAGATGTACAACATGTGGCTCCCATTGTGGGCACCTGCATCTGGACAAGGGGAACACGGCGTTGCCTGGAAGCTTGGAGACATCAGGAACTGCAGAGCCCCAAAGAGGGTGCCATAGCCCTGGCTCTAGGAGCCCTTAGGTCTGGGATCCCCAGAGGGCTGGAGCTCTTCTCTCCTTCTCATCACCTGCAAATTGTTGAGCTGGGGGGTGTGTTTAAGCCCTGTTTGTGTTTTAGCTCTTTCAGTCCTGCCCATTTGGTGGGTCCCAAATTCTTGTCCCACATCGAGGAAGAATGAGGTATGTGGACAACTGGAGGGTGAGCAAGGTGGAGAGAAGCTTCATTGTGTACAGGACAGTTCTTAGGAGACCCGAAGTGGGTAGCTCCTTTCGGCAGGCAGGTTGTCCCAACAAGTACCCAGCTCTCAGCAGTCAGTGGAGAAGAGAATGCAGTGGGTAGCTCTTTTCTACAGGCAGATCATCCCAACAGTCAAAGAGACCCAAAATGGGTAGCTCGTTTTTGCAGCTGGTAGTCCTGACGTCTCTCTGAATTTGTCTGAGTCTGGGTTTTTTTAACGGGCTCAGAAGGGAAGAAGTACATGTTGATTGGTCCATGGGTGGCCATGGGTGGCTGGGAAAAAGCACCGTAAGTTCTCACTGTGAGCTGCAGCCTCCACCTGGAGCTGGCAGCCCAGTCCCCAGGCTTCAGACCATCCCTGGCTTGAGGGTGGGGTTTCACCAGGGACCCACCCCTTTCCACACAGGAGTCTGTGTGCCTCCTGTTGTCCATCATGCCCAGACTGTTCATACAGAGGGGCACCTGTAGGCCTGTGCCGAGCCACCCTCAGCCCCCTCCCACCTTGACCTCCCTCCCATGCTTGTTAGCACCCAAAGTCTGGAGGGGGCCAAGGCAGCAGGGGGCTGGTGTGTCAGCCCCAACCCAAGTGTGTGCACAGCCAGCAGGTTTGTGACAGTGCTCAGGCTCAGCCACAACTTTGTTCTGTCCTGGAGGGGGTGCCAGGAGTGGCAAAAGGCCAGGGAGCAGGAGCAGATACCTCCAAGCCTGCCTATGAAGGAGGGCTTCCTGGCCCCTAAGAGTGCAGGGATGCCTGGTTCCAGAGCCACAGCTGAGCAGCTGCAGTTGTGCCTGGGAATGTGGGGCTCCCGCCCTGCCACCTGGGTAGGGGGCGGGGTTCCACCTGTTCCCAGCCCTGCCAGCTCCACAGAGCACACAGTCCCAGTCATGCCTTCCCCTGCTGTAGTCGGCATCTTTGCAGAGGCCACTCCGGACGGGACACTGCTGCCATCACTTTGACCTACATATGTATGGAAAACATGTTATGTATTCATTTTATATTATTTCCAAAAATATTTTTATTATTTTGTCTTAAAGTTTCAATAGGATCTGAAAAGAGATAGTTAAGAATTTGGATTTTTGAAAAAAGACCACTTGTTAGATAAATCTGAGCTCTTGCCATTTGCTAATCACATTGATATTTAGAAAATTAGTAGAGAATCTATAGACAGGGTCACCCTCCTGTCACCCAGGCTGGAGTGCAGTGGTATGATCATGGCTAACTGCAGCCTTGACTTCCTGAGCTCAGGTGATTCTCCCGCCTCAGCCTCCTGAGTAGCTGTGACTTGATGAATGTGCCACTACACCTGGCTAATTTTTTATATTTTTAGTAGAGATGGGGTTTTTCCATGTTGCCAGACTGGTCTCAAACTTCTGGGTTCAAGTGATCTGCCTGCCCTGGCCTCCCAAGGTGTGGGATTACAGGTGTGAGCTACTGCACCCAGCCATATTTTTATTCATTCATATAATGAATGGCATCTGATTTATGTTTCATGCCAGACCAATGTTCCAGGGTCTTGCACTGATTCCCACATATATTATGTCAGTGTCTGGCATAATAACACTGTCTTATAGTAACTATAATAGAATATATTTATGAGGATATTTTAGAAAATCAGTGAGCTATAAAATCTACTTGATTGAAGCAGTTGTAAACCACAGCTATTGTTTTGTTGGATTAATCAAAGCATCAAAAATTATAGATTAAGGACTTCTCTATTTTCTGTCAAAAGGAGACTAAGAATATGTTCTCATGGGTATGAAGTGAACAATAATTCTCTCTCTTTCTCTGCCATATTCACTTTTCTATTTGTCTCTGAGTAGAAAATTATCCAGTAGACACTAATGGTCTACATGGCTAAAAAATGTTTAGAGAATTTTTTTTTTTTTTTTAGACAGAGTCTCACTTTGTCACCCAGGCTGGAGTGCTGTGGCATGATGTTAGCCCACTGCAACCTCTGCCTCCTGGTTTCAAGCGATTATCCTGCCTCAGCCTCCCAAATAGCTGGGATCATAGGCACTTGCCACCATGCCCGGCTAATTTTTGTATTTTTAGTAGAGGCAGAATTTCACCATATTGGCCAGGCGGTCTTGAACTCCTGGCCTCAGGTGATCCACCCATCTCAGCCTCCCAAAGTGCTTGGATTACAGGTGTGAGCCACCGCGCCCAGCCTGAGAGAAAAATTTATGCCAACTAACTAAAAAATGATTGGAGGTAACACCAACATCCAGAGGAGAGTAAAACCAACATGTGAAGGGCATGGATTTTATCTGGGTGGATTTATTGGCTCAACTAATAAATTACAATTACATATTTGGCATTTACCATGCATTCAGTGTGGGAGCACTTATAAGATAATTTACTGACCATATACTTGCAACTTATGTGGACAGATGAATGTGGTAAGATGTCTTAGTCTGTTTTGTGTTGCTTATAACAGAATACCTGAAACATGGGGTAATTTATAAAGAAAAGGAATTTGTTTCTTACAGTTATAAAGACTGAGAAGTCCAAGGTCTAGGGACTGTATCTGGTGAGGGCTTCTTGTTGGTAAGGACTCTGCAGAGTGCTGAGGTGGTACAGGGCATCACATGGTGAGGGAGCTGAGTGTGCTAGCTCAGGTGCCTCCTCTTCTTATAGAGCCACCAGTCCCACTCCTGTGAAAACCCACCCATTGACCCATTTGTCCATTAATCTGTGAATGGATTAATCCATCCCTCATGACCCAGTCACCTCCTAAAGGCCCATCTCTCAATACTGGCACGTTGGGGATTAAGTTTCTTTCTTTTTTTTTTTTTTTTAAAATACACTTTAAGTTCTAGAGTACATGTGCACAATGTGCAGGTTTGTTACATATGTATACATGTGCCATGTTGGTGTGCTGCACCCATTAACTCATCATTGACATTAGGCATTTCTCCTAATGCTATCTCGCCCCCCTCCCCCCACTTCACAACAGGCCCTGGTGTATGATGTTATGATGTTTCCCACCCTGTGTCCAAGTGATCTCATTGTTCAACTCCCACCTATGACTGAGAACATGTGGTGTTTGGTTTTCTGTTCTTGTAATAGTTTGCTCAGAGTGATGGTTTCCAGCTTCATTCATGTCCCTACAAGGACATGAACTCATCCTTTTTTATGGCTGCATAGTATTCCATGGTGTGTATGTGCCACGTTTTCTTAATCCAGTCTATCATTGATGGACATTTGGGTTGGTTCCAAGTCTTTGCTGTTGTGAATAGTGCCACCATAAACATACATGTGCATGTGTCTTTATAGCAGCATGATTTATAATCCTTTGGGTATATCCCCAGTAATGGGATGGCTGAGTCAAATGGTATTTCTGGTTCTAGATCCTTGAGGAATCACCACACTGTCTTCCACAATGGTTGAATTAGTTTACAGTCCCACTAACCACATAAAAGTGTTCCTATTTCTCCACATCCTCTCCAGCACCTGTTGTTTCCTGACTTTTTAATGATTGCCATTCTAACTGGTGTGAGGTGGTATCTCATTGTGGTTTTGATTTGCATTTCTCTGATGGCCAGTGATGATGAGCATTTTTTCATGTGTCTGTTGGCTGCATAAATGTCTTCTTTTGAGAAGTGTCTATTCATATCCTTTGCCTACTGTTTGATGGGGTTGTTTGATTTTTTTCTTGTAAATTTGTTTAAGTTCTTTGTAGATTCTGGATATTAGCCCTTTGTCAGATGGGTAGATTGTAAACATTTTCTCCCATTCTGTAGGTTGCCTGTTCACTCTGATGGTAGTTTCTTTTGCTGTGCAGAAGCTCTCTAGTTTAATTAGATCCCATTTGTCAATTTTGGCTTTTGTTGCCATTGCTTTTAGTGTTGCAGTCATGAAATCTTTGCCCATGTGTATGTCCTGAATGGTATTGCCGAGGTTTTCTTCTAGGGTTTTTATAGTTTTAGGTCTAACATTTAAGTCTTTAATCCATCTTGAATTAATTTTTGTATAAGGTGTACAGAAGGGATCCAGTTTCAGCTTTCTACATATGGCTAGCCAGTTTTCCTAGCACCATTTATGAAATAGGGAATCCTTTCCCCATTTCTTGTTTTTGTCAGGTTTGTCAAAGATCAGATGGTTGTAGATGTGTGGTATTATTTCTGAGGGCTCTGTTCTGTTCCATTGGTCTATATGTCTGTTTTGGTACCAGCACCATGCTGTTTTGGTTACTGTAGCTTTGTAGTATAGTTTGAAGTCAGGTAGCATGATGCCTCTAGCTTTGTTCTTTAGGCTTAGGATTGTCTTGGGAATGCAAGCTCTTTTTTGGTTCCATATGAACTTTAAGGTAGTTTTTTCCAATTCTGTGAAGAAAGTCATTGGTAGCTTGATGGGGATGGCATTGAAGAAAGTCATTGGTAACTTGATGGGGATGGCATTGAACCTTGGGCAGTATGGCCATTTTCACAATATTGATTCTTCCTATCCATGAGCATGGAATGTTCTTCCATTTGTTTGTGTGTTCTTTTATTTCACTGAGCAGTGGTTTGTAGTTCTCCTTGAAGAGGTCCTTCACATCTCTTGTAAGTTGGATTCCTAGGTATTTTATTCTCTTTGAAGCAATTGTGAATGGGTGTTCATTCATGATTTGGCTCTCTGTCTGTTATTGGTGTATAGAGATGCTTGTGATTTTTGCACATTGATTTTGTATCCTGAGACTTTGCTGAAGTTTCTTATCAGCTTAAGGAGATTTGGGGCTGAGACGATGGGGTTTCTAAATATACAATCATGTCATCTGCAAACAGGGACAATTTGACTTCCTCTTTTCCTAATTGAATACACTTTATTTCTTTCTCCTGACTGATTTCCCTGGCCAGAACTTCCAACACTATATTGAATAGGAGTGGTGAGAGAGGGTGTCCCTGTCTTGTGCCAATTTTCAAAGGGAATGCTTCCAGCTTTTGCTCATTCATTATGATATTGGCTGTGGGTTTGTCATAAATGGCTCTTATTATTTTGAGATACGTCCCATCAATACCTAGTTTATTGAGAGTTTTTAGCATGAAGGGCTGTTGAATTTTGTCGAAGGACTTTTCTGCATCTATTGAGATAATAATGTGGTTTTTGTCTTTGGTTCTGTTTATATGATGGATTATGTTTATTGATTTGTGTATGTTGAACCAGCCTTGCATCCCAGGGATGAAGTCAACTTGATTGTGGTGGACAAACTTTTTGATGTGCTGCTGGATTTGGTTTGCCAGTATTTTATTGAGGATTTTTGCATTGATGTTCATCAGGGATATTGGTCTATAATTCTCCTTTTTTCTGATTGTGTCTCTGCCAGGCTTTGGTATCAGGATGATTCTGGCCTCATAAAATGAGTTAGGGAGGATTCCCTCTTTTTCTATTGATTGGAATAGTTTCAGAAGGAACGATACCAGCTCCTCTTTGTACCGCTGGTAGAATTCGGCTGTGAATCTGTCTGGTCCTGTACTTTTTTTGGTTGGTAGGCTATTAATTATTGCCTCAATTTCAGAGCTTGCTATTGGTCTATTCAGGGATTCAACTTCTTCCTGGTTTAGTCTTGGGAGGGTGTATGTGTCCAGGAAATTATCCATTTCTTCTAGATTTTCTAGTTTATTTGTGTAGAGGTGTTTATAGTATTTTCTGACGGTAGTTTGTGTTTCTGTGGGATCAGTGGTGGTATCCTCTTTATCATTTTTTGTTGCATCTATTTGATTCTTCTCTCTATTTTTCTTTATTAGTCTTGCTAGCAGTCTTATCAATTTTGTTGGTCTTTTCAAAAAACCAGCTCCAGGATTCATTGATTTTTTTGAAGGGTTTTTTGTGTCTCTATCTCCTTCAGTTCTGCTCTGATCTTAGTTATTTCTTGCCTTCTGCTAGCTTTTGAATGTGTCTGCTCCTGCATCTCTAGTTCTTTTAATTGTCATGTCAGGTTGTCGATTTTAGATCTTTCCTGCTTTCTTTTGTGGGCATTTAGTGCTATAAATGTGCCTCTACACACTGCTTTAAATGTATCCCAGAGATTCTGGTATGTTGTGTCTTTTTTCTCATTGGTTTCAAAGAACATCTTTATTTCTGCTTTCATTCCATTATGTACCCAGTAGTCATTCAGGAGCAGGTTGTTCAGTTTCCATGTAGTTGAGCAGTTTTAAGTGAGTTTCTTAATCCTTAGTTTTCGTTTGATTGCACTGTGGTCTGAGAGACAGTTTGTTATAGTTTCTGTTCTTTTACATTTGCTGAGGAGTGCTTTACTTCTAACTATGTGGTCAGTTTTGGAATAAGTACAATGTGGTGCTGAGAAGAATGTATATTCTGTTGATTTGGGGTGGAGAGTTCTGTTGATGTCTATTAGGTCTGCTTGGTGCAGAGCTGAGTTCAATTCCTGGATATCCTTGTTAACTTTGTCTCATTGATCTGTCTAATGTTGACAGTGGGATGTTAAAGTCTCCCATTATTATTGTGTGGGAGTCTAAGTCTCTTTGTAGGTCTCTAACAACTTGCTTTATGAATCTGGGTGCTCCTGTATTGGGTGCATATATATTTAAGATAGTTAGCTCTTCCTGTTGAATTGATCCCTTTACCATTATGTAATGGCATTCTTTGTCTCTTTTGACATTTGTTGGTTTAAAGTCTGTCTTATCAGAGACTAGTATTGCAACCCCTCCTTTTTTTTTTTTTTTTTTTTTTTCCATTTGCTTGGTAGATCTTCCTCCATCCCTTTGTTTTGAGCCTATGTGTGTTTCTGCATGTGAGATGGGTCTCCTGAATACAGCACACTGATAGGTCTTAACTCTTTATCCAATTTGCCAGTCTGTGTCTTTTAATTGGAGCATTTAGCCCATTTACATTTAAGGTTAATATTGTTATGTGTGAATTTGATCCTGTCATTATGATGTTAGCTTGTTATTTTGCTCGTCAGTTGATGCAGTTTCTTTGTAGCATCGATGGTCTTTACAATTTGGCACATTATTGCAGCGGCTGGTACTGGTTGTTCCTTTCCATGTTTAGTGCCTCCTTCAGGGGCTCTTGTAGGGCAGGCCTGGTGGTGCCAAAATCTCCCAGCATTTGTAAGCATTTCTCCTTCACTTATGAAGCTTAGTTCGGCTGGATATGAAGTTCTGGGTTGAAAATTCTTTTTTTTAAGAATGTTGAATATTGGTCCCCACTCTATTCTGGCTTCTAGAGTTTCTGCCAAGAGATCCACTGTTAGTCTGATGGGCTTCCCTTTGTGGGTAACCAGACCTTTCTCTCTAGCTGCCCTTAACATTTTTTCCTTTATTTCAACTTTGGGGAATCTGACAGTTATGTGCCTTGGAGTTGCTCTTCTTGAGGACTATCTTTGTGGCATTCTCTGTATTTCCTGAATTTGCCTTGCTAGGTTTGGGAAGTTCTGAATGATGTCCTGAAGAGTGTTTTCCAACTTAGTTCCATTGTCCCTGTCACTTCTAGGTACATCAATCAGATGTAGATTTGGTCTTTTCACATAGTCCCCATATTTCTTGGAGGTTTTGTTCATTTCTTTTTACTCTTTTTCTCTCTAAACTTCTCTTCTAGCTTCATTTCATTCATTTGATCTTCAACCACTGATACTCTTTCTTCCAGTTGATTAAATCAGCTACTGAAACTTGTGCATATGGCACATAATTCTTGTGCCATGATTTTCAGCTCCATCGGGTCATTTAAGGTCTTCTTTATACTGTTTATTCTAGTTAGCCATTCGTCTAATCTTTTTTCAATGTTTTTAGCTTCCTTGCGATGGGTTTGAACATCCTCCTTTAGCTCGGAGAAGTTTGTTATTACCGATCATCTGAAGCCTTCTTCTCTCCACTCATCATTCTCCATCCAGCTTTGTTCCATTGCTGGTGAGGAGTTGCGTTCCTTTGGAGGAGAAGAGGTGCTCTGATTTTTAGAATTTTCAGCTTTTCTGCTCTGGTTTCTCCCCTTCTTTGTGGTTTTATCTACCTTTGGTTTTTGATCATGGTGACATACAGATGGGGTTTTGGTGTGGATGTCCTTTCTATTTGTTAGTTTTCCTTCTAACAGTCAGAACCATCAGCTGCAGTTCTGTTGGAGTTTGCCGGAGGTCCACTCCAGACCCTGTTTGCCTGGGTATCACCAGCGGAGGCTGTAGAACAGCAAATATTGCAGAACGGCAAATGTTGCTGCCTGATCCTTCCCCTGGAAGCTTCGTCTCAGAGGGGCACCCGGCTGTATGAGGTGTCAGTCAGCCCCTACTGGGAGGTGTCTCTCAGTTAGGCTACTTAGGGGTCAGGGACCCACTTGAGGAGGCAGTCTGTCCATTTTCAGATCTCAAACTCCATGTTGGGAGAACCACTACTCTCTTCAAAGGTGTCAGACAGGGACATTTAAGTCTGCAGAAGTTTCTGCTGCCTTTTGTTCAGCTATTCCCTGCTCCCAGAGGTGGAGTCTACAGAGGCAGGCAAGCCTCCTTGAGTTGCCATGGGCTCCACCCAGTTCCAGTTTCCTGGATGCTTTGTTTACCTACTCAAGTCCCAGCAATGGTGGATGCCCCTCCCCCAGCCTCACTGCCACCTTGCAGTTCAATCTGAGTGCTGTGCTAGCAGTGAGCGAGGCTCCGTGGGTGTGGGACCCTCCGAGCCAGGCATGGGATATAATCTCCTGGTGTGCCATTTGCTAAGACCATTGGAAAAGCGCAGTATTAGGGTGTGAGTGTCCCGATTTTCCAGGTACCATCTCTCACAGCTTCCCTTGGCTAGGAAGGGGAATTCCCTGACCCCTTGTGCTTCCTGGGTGAGTCAATGCCCCACCCTGCCCTGTGGGCTGCACCCACTGTCTGACAAGTCCCAGAACATGGTGCCTCAGTTGGAAACGCAGAAGTCATCCATTTTCTGCATCGCTCACACTGGGAGCTGTAGACTGGAGCTGTTCCTTTGGCCATCTTGGAACCTCCGCCTGGGATTAAGTTTCAACATAAATTTCAGAGGACTCAACCATTAAAACCATAGTGTAGGATAATGTGCAAACAACCAATGTAATTCTCATTCTCCATTCACTCTCATTTGTATACTTTAGACCTGTGACCCAAACCCATTTTGGCCAGCCAGCGGTTTTTCAAAGGGAATCTGTCATGAATAGGTTTAAGACAGGGAAAAATTAAGAAAAGAGGTGATTGGGCAGAAGCAGCCACCCACTCCACCACCATATAAGCTAATCTTTTAACCTATGGAGGGAAGGAGGGAGTTAGAAAACCATAATCTTAGAAAACATAGAAAAAGGGAATATTACAGCATTTCTTATGAAATGTAGGAATGTAAGTCTGAGAGTAGAGAGACTTAATAGTTCTTTTCACTGGAATGCCAGAAAGTGTAGTGTTACAGATGTGTCCTTGCCATAGAAGTGACAATAGGCAATGAAGAGAGCTGTTTAGAAACTATGTGGCAAAGAGTGCTAAAAATAGCCATATATATATATTTTCATCCCAAGAGAGCAGCTAAATTTTCTCAGTACTTTAGTGAAAGGCATAGAAGTTTGCTCAGCAAGAAATCCTACTTCCCAGAAAGGTCTTACACAGGTGACATGGGTTATAGAATTATATTCTGTCAGTCATCTATTACTGTGTTACATTTCTGCCCTCCAAAACCTAATGGCTTCAAACAACAACCATGTATGTGCCCATGATTCTGAAATTTTGCCCTGGGTAAGCCAGGCTGTTTTCCACAGGCCTCACCTGGGCTTACTTATGTAGTAGCAGTCATCGGTGGTTTGATGGGGGCCAGGCAGGGAGGCTGCATTGAAGGTAGCCTCACTCTCATGCTTCGGGTGTTGGTGTTGGCTATTGCCTATATAATCAATGATCTGTGAAACCTCCTATCTTTCAAAAGTTGGATCCAGGCTTCCTTAAACAACAAGGGTAATTTCCAAGCATGTAAAGAAAAAGCTACAAGTCTCATTGAGAATTAGGCTCTAGAACTCATACAACACTTTTTATCACATTCTGTTAGTCAAAACAAGTCAGAAGGTAAGCCTATTTTCAAGGAATAGGGAAATAGATTCCACTATTTAATGGCAGGAGTTGCAATGTTTTTGTGGCTGTATTTAATATATCACAGTCCACTCTCTGGCTACCATTATTTACATTCTTCCCATGCAACACATGCTGATCCCTCCTATAAAAGTCTCATCTCCTGAAGTGTTTAGACTTGTGCAATGCATTACAGTGGCTATGTGCCACATGTGGCTACTAAGCACTTGAAATATGGCAGGTCTGAATTGAGTTGTGCTGTTATTGGAAATACACACAGGATTTCAAAGACTTAGTAGGAAGATTGTAAAATATCTTTTAAATACTTTTTATATTGATTATGTGTTTAAATCATAATTTGGACATATTGGGTTAAATAAAATACATTTTAAAAAGTATTTTCACCTGTTTTTAAGTTTGCTTACTTTTTTATGTACCTACAGTAAAACACATAAGTGGCTTGTATTATATTGTATTTCTTTTCTTTTTTTTTTTTTTTCTTGGGACAGAGTCTCGCTCTGTCACCCAGCTGGAGTGCAGTGGCGTGATCTCGGCTCATTGTAAGCTCTGCCTCCCAGGCCATTCTCCTGCCTCAGCCTCCCAAGTAGCTGGGGCTACAGGCGCACGCCACCACACCCAGCTAATTTTTTGTATTTTTTAGTAGAGACGGGGTTTCATCGTGGTCTTGATCTCCTGACCTTGTGATCCGCTCACCTCGGCCTCCCAAAGTGCTGGGATTACAGGCATGAGCCACTGCACCTGGCCTATATTTCTATTGCATAGCATAGATTTAGACCAATGGTTGGTGAACTTTTTCTGTAATGGACCAAATAAATATTTTTGGCTTTGTGGGTCACACAGTTTCTGTTGCACTTACTCAACTCTCATTGTCATACAAAGCAGCCATAGATAATATATAAACAAATGAGCATGGCTGTGTTCCAATAAAACTTTATTTACAAAAGTGGGTGGCAGACTGGATTTGGCCTGTAGGGCAGTATTTTGTTTCACTTGTTTGAGATCATTAACATTTAATGTAATTATTAATATGGTTGGATTTCAGTGTACCATTTTGGGGAGGGGGAACATGCTTGTTTATTCTGTTTTTTGTTTCTTCTCTCCTTTTTCTGCCTTCTATTGGATTGACAGTTTTTGTTTTAATATTCCATTTTAATGTATCTTTTGTCTTTTTGGTTACATCTCTGTATTTTTGAAGTGGAATTATGAGGATTATAATATACATTCTTAAACTTTTATAAATATATAGGGCTAAATACACATCTTAGATCTTTTTAATGTTAATCCATAGATCCTTTACGCTATTTTGTTTAAATAACATTTTTTCTCTCAGTTTTTCATATGGATACTTTTTATTGACCTATCTCCAAATTCACGGAATCTTTTATTTGTCACTTCATTCTACTCTCAAGACCATTAACTGATATTTGTATTTCAGACACTGTATATTTTCAGTCCTTAAGTTTTCACTTCTCTTTTTTATAGTGTATATATCCCTATTGTGATTTTCTATTTTTTATTTATTTTTCGTTTTCCTTTTTTGTATGGATGTAGTTATTATAGCTGCCTTTCCGTTACAAATGGGTCTTTGGGGCTGGGTGCGGGGGCTCATGCCTGTAATCCCAGCACTTTGGGAGGCCGAGGTGGGCTAATCACAAGGTCAGGAGTTCGAGACCAGTCTGGCCAACATAGCGAAACCCTGTCTCTACTAAAAATACAAAAAAATTAGCCAGGTGTGGTGGCGGGCACCTGTAGTCCCAGCTACTCAGGAGGCTGAGGCAGGAGAATTGCATGAACCCAGGAGGCAGAGGTTGCAGTGAACCAAGATCACACCACTGCACTCCAGCCCAGGTGACAG
The DNA here is from genome assembly GCF_002776525.5 of Piliocolobus tephrosceles. NCBI lineage: Eukaryota > Metazoa > Chordata > Mammalia > Primates > Cercopithecidae > Piliocolobus > Piliocolobus tephrosceles. The sequence continues at coordinate 20,223,290 of NC_045443.1, forward strand.
TGTGAGACTCTGTCTCAAAAAAAAAAAAAAAAAAAAAAAAAAAAATGCATCTTTGTCAAGTAATTTGGATTTTATGCAGCACATTGTAAATGCTATGTGTGTAGACTCTGACTCCTGTGAGAGTTCACTGGAGGATGTTGTTTTTGCTTTAACAGGTAATCAATCTAATTAGTTGCACATTGTGAGCTTTGACTCACTTTCTGTGGGTGGTACCTTGCATTTCTGATCAGTTTTCTAAGGCTTTGCTATCCTGATTTCTGTCTGTCCTGTGCATGTGTGGTTCAGAACCTAGGACAAGACTCTTGTGAGTTCATACACAAAATTAGGAGAAACTTTTTATGGTTCTGTCTCTTTTACTCTCCTGCCTGCTAGAGCATTTTCTTATGACTAATCTGGAAAAAGAGAAGGTGAGGTTTTGAGTTTTAGATGTCTGCATTGTACTATTCCCCAACAGGGGTCCACTAATGGAGGGAAAATGGAAGAAAAAAAGTCAAACTTACTTTTGTGTATGGATTACTTCTTCATGTTTTGTTTTATTTTATTTTTCTTTTGAGACAGTGTCTCTCTCTGTCGCCCAGGCTGGATCTCAGCTCACTGCAACCTCTGTCTCCGAGGTTCATGTGATTCTCCTGCCTCAGCCTCCTGAGTAGCTGGGATTACAGGCACACGCCACCAAGCCCGGCTAATTTTTGTATTTTTAGTAGAGGCGAGGTTTCATCATGTTGGTCAGGCTGGTCTCAAACTCCTGACCTCGTGATCTGCCCACCTTGGCCACTTCTTCAAGTTTTAACTCTCTTCTCCTTTATGTTTCAGAGAGCCTCAGATAGTTCCCCCTGCCCAGGCAGAATTTCAGTTATAATCAGTAGAAAATGGGCTTTAGGAAACTTACACTGCCTCTTGAAGCCAACATCAACTTTGATTATTGTTTGATTTTTTCTTTCTTCATCAACCTTCACGTATTTTCATTTATATATGTCTTTAGCTAAAAAGAATTGTTCATATCTACTCTGAAAAATTCGTTATTTCACTATAGCGTTGTTTACATTTAATGTAACTATTTATTTATACATTTAGATTTAAATCTACCATCTTATTTTCTACTTTCTACTCATCTCCACTGTTATTATTTCATTTCCCTTCTAGCTCAGAAGTTGCTTATTCACTTTCTACTTATTTGGAATTACACTTGAAATTATAAGTGTTATATTGAGCTATCATTTCACTACTTTTTTTCTTTTTCTTTTTTTTTTGAGATGGAGTATTGCTCTGTCACCCAGGCTAGAGTGCAGTGGCATGATCTCAGCTCACTGCAAGCTCCGCCTCCCAGGTTCACACCATTCTCCTGCCTCAGCCTCCCAAGTAGCTGGGACTGCAGGCGCTCACCACCATGCCCGGCTAATGTTTTGTGTTTTTAGTAGAGATGGGGTTTCACTATGTTAGCTAGGATGGTCTCGATCTCCTGACCTCATCATCTGTCTGCCTCGGCCACCCAAAGTGCTGAGATTACAGGTGTGAGCTACCACACCTGGCCAGTCCTTTGATATTCTTGAGAAAAATTTTGTCTATTTGTCTACGATTATCATGCCTCCTCAGTTTTACATGTAGCATAATTTTACTATCCTTTTTCATCATCTTCAGGTTAAGAATTCCATTTATAACTTGAAAATTTATGATAAAATTTAGTGTTAGGGAAATATCATAGTGACATTAGTATCCAAGTTCACAAAATTACTTTAATTAGAGAGCTTCACAAACATCTTTATTATGCACATCTGTTTGTAAGATTTCTTTCTAAGAATGGTTTAAAGTATTGAACAATGTAGAATTTATGCAAAAAACTGAGACACTGGGATGTAAAATTTCACATATCACAGGTTCTTTAGGAAGGCAATGAGTAGGTATTTCTAGTAAACTATCACATATTAAAATAAGTTTCTAAATTCAGAATTTTAGGCATTCTTATTAGCTTTTCATGAATGTTTTAGATCAATGCGTTGGCGCAGTTTTAGATAGTTGAATGCTCTTTCCGTTTTTGTGTTAAATCTATTTCTTTCCTTCTAAAGGAGCTCAACTATAAGATTTTATCCCATTTTTTAAAAAAAAACTTTAATTTAAATTCTATCATAGGAGCAACAGATCAAGTAAATTGAGTTTTGAGAAGAGTTTTCACTATCTACTTCTAATGGGCAAAATACTGCAATTCTACCTGGACAAAGCAAAAAATCAGAAAGCTACTTACCATAATAACAAGCGAGGATTAAGATAGGAGCTTGGACTTGCTACTGCTTTTGAATAACACATATGGTGCGTTCCAAAGGCACTGTCTCTTTTAGCAGTTCTTTAGCACAAGATTGTCTTGCATAGAAGTATATTGTAAATGTTACATGATTCCCAATATAGCATGAAGCTACAGTCCTGGGAAAGCTTCTATTTATATCTCTTAGAAACAGCTTTTATCAGGAAATGGTTTGCCCTCCTCACTTGCCTTCTTATAAGCTTCATGAAAATATATTTTCTTCTGTGACACAGGGAAGGCCTAGAACTTGCTTGTTAAATAAAATGTATGATAGCATGATTAGATACATATACTGTAATCAGGAAATTAAAAAAAAAAAAAGGTGGAATGACTGCCAGCTGCTACAGAACCCTAAACTGAGAGATCTGAACTGAGACACCACATTCATTTAAAACAAACCTTACTCTGTAGTGGACTCATGAGAACATTCAGTCCCATGTTTCTCTTGCTTGGCCTTGGTGAACTCTTTTAAATTTTTTCTGACTGTTCATTCCCTCCAACAAAGCTAAAGTCGACTACTGAGTTTTGAAGATAACTTTGTACCAAAAAAGTCATGTCTTAATTCAATCAGGCAAGAAGAAAAAAAAATCACTTTTATGACATTTGGTTGGCGCTGTTGGATTTTAAATAGAATAAAAACTGTAAGTCAAATTCTGCTGGTTCCTGATAATTATAATTTTACAAAAAATGTAAGCACAATATATTTAAAATAAAAACTTGCACCAGTGTTTTTTTCTGACCCATTTTCCCTTTACTGATCTGGATTTCTCTTTCTTTTAGAATGAATGGTTTAGGATCACACATCTTCATGATTTGGGAATGATTTGCATGTTTGTTTTATGAAAAATGTTAGTAAAGAAGCATTTAAAATATATCAAAAGGAAGAGTTGAAAACAGAATGGAAATATCCTTTTAGAATTTAACATTCTATCAGCATGATTAAAAACTAAGCAAGGGGAAAGATACAAGGGAATAAAGAGTTAAACTCTGACCCCAGTTTGGATCAATTGTGCACGTACTGGAGATTTTCAGAGAAGAATGTTTGTCTTATGTATAAAAAAAAAAAAACCGTTGGGAATAGGGGGTTAGTAGGAGAAGCCACTTGGGGAGGAGGGTTACGTGATACATGGACCAGTGAAATTTTAACATGTAGAAAGTGGATAACCATTCTTAATCACGTAAAATAAATGATTGGTACTCAGGCCAAGATAAACTCTTTTAGCTTTAGAGAGAGTAGATCAGCATGGCACTTTTGTTTTTCTTCGTCTTTCTGTTTTAGTGGTCTCATTGGATTTATAAACCAGAATATTCAACATCTATCAAGAGCTTTCCATGTCCCAGCCAAGCTTTCATGTATCAGTTCTTTAACTCTTCATGACAGACCTATGAGGCTAAAACTATTTTGGAGGTGATGAAACTGAAGCATATGAGAGGTGAGGGTCTCTTCCCAAGATGACATGGCTACAAGTGGTATCCTAGCTCTAGAGTCTGTTTCTTCACCATTTATGTCAGACTCCAGGCAGTGTACCCTACTTAGCCTCAGTGACTGCAAGATCATGTGGGTCATTCTTGCCACATCTTTCAGAATTGCCTAGAATCCTTAGGACTTAAGATTTAGAGAACCTTTTATCCTTAGTGAACAAAACCTTACTTGCCTTTGTGTTTTTTTGACATAAAAACATAATTGAATACTTGGTTCATATTCTATTATAAGGAATTTCATGGTCTTCTATAACATGTCTTACATGACCGGAGTAGTATTCCTCTCATGAGAATCCTATTTCCATACCTTCCTTTATTCTAAGAAAAGGACAAGAAGGTAGACCAACCTACAGCTAAACTTAATAGATAAATATCTTCTGCCCTTGAGTGTAGAGTGCATTTCTGATATCACTGTTCTCTCAGTGAAGAGATAGTCATAGGAGATACTAGTGGTGATCTTAATTATGCTCAGAAATCTACAATACCACACAAATACACACACACGGAGGGAAGCACTAAGGTAGTAAGAAAAGAAAAACTCAGATAATCTTTAGAAGATCATTGAAAGCAAAGGAGAGTCAATGCACTCAAACTCTATTGACTTTCTTAAAAAGCTGTTGGACAAAAATGGGGAATGACCGTCATGAGAGAGAGTGGTATGAATTGTATCAAGTAGATTTGGTGGCAGAAGCTCAACTGTTGTGGAGATGAGTCAAAAAAGAGGTAAAAATAGAGTTGTTAGTGTGCTTAAGAAAAAACTGATTGTGAGGCAAAACTCTTAGCTTTTGGTATAATATTTGTTGCCAAGATTATAGTTAGATACTTTCAACAGCCCAATTCTATCAACAAGTCAAGTATTGCATCAGGAAAACAGGCCAAGTTATGATAAAGGCACTGTGGGCTTACCTTCTCCACAGATAATAAAATGAGAATACAACAGGGAGAGTTTAGAACCAATCATAGTTTTTTTTTCCAGAATATATGTTACCATTAGAAGAAAAGGACTATAGCGAATCCTATGAAGGGGTCAGGGAAAAATCCTATATCACAGGTATCCGTGTCTTTACTCACATTGCTCTCTTTACCTGGAGTGTCCTCCCTCCTTTGTCTAGCTGCAAAACGACACTAATTTTTCAAGTCTATCTTCTTGTGACACTTCCTTTATGAAGCCTTCTTATTATCCTCTTGGACATTCTCTTCCTTGTACCACATGATTGCTTGAAAATACTTCTGTTGAAATGTTACTGCTTGCTGATTCCTTACTAAAGATCAGGCAGAATGCAAAATACTTTTCACAGACATACAATCCTACAATAACCCAATAGTTTACTACAGATTACAAATGGAGAACCTGAGAATCTCACAGACGTGATGTAACTTCTCCAAAGTCTAGCAGTTAGAAATTTAAGGCCAGGCACCGAATCTACATATATTTCACTCCAACATTTATGTGGTTTAAAACCACCTCAATTGTTTCATAGACAGATTTTTTTTTTAATAAACATAGAAATTGACCATATTTAAACATGGAAATAATTCTGGTCTTAGTGCTTGAAACTTACATTTGTTTTATCTGAGTTCCTTCCTCAGAAAAGGACTACTAGATGGCTCAAAAGGTATCAAAAAACTGAAACTCACCAGGTCCTCACATCCCGACCATGAGAGGCCAAGCCCCTCACTCATGATGATTGCTTCCTGCCTAGTACCTGTTTTCCCACAAAGAGTTACATTTCTTCTCTACTACATAAACCCCCAAGTTTATTTGGTCAGGGGATGGAGACTCATCTTCCATCTCCTAAGCTGCAGCACCCAATTAAAGCCTTCTTCCCTGGCAATACTCATTGACTCAGTGATTAGCTTTCTGTGTAGTGAGCAGCAGGACCTAGGCCAAAGCCCTGGTGTTTCAGTAATAGTTTTCTAATGCCAAATTGTTCTATTTCTTTCCTATATCTTATACTGTGAGAAATTGAGAACCAAAATGTCACCTATACATTCCTGTAATGTCAGAAATTAAAAAATGGGTGTTCAAAAAGTATTTTTTGCATGAATGAGTGTTTAGAGCAGTACCACTATTCCAGGTAGGTCCTGCAGGAGCTGGAATTCCATATAATGAAATGGGGCAATGTATGGTCAGATCAACTGTTTTAAGAATATATTGAGGAAACATGACAAAATCAGATTCAACTATAGAATCTCAAGAAAGAAGAAAACAGTATAATGGCATACAATGTAGCACATCTTTTTAAGGACAGGGCTATCTGAAATTTTAAAAGTTTACCATAAACAGTCTAAAGAATCTGAAAATACTGGATGAAGTCTCTAAGAAAAAACACCAACTGATATAGTTTGGATCTGTCTTCACCCAAATTCAATGTTGAACTGTAATTCCCAATACTGAAGGTGGAGCCTGGTGGGAAGTGATTGGATCTTGGGGGTGGTTTCCAATGGTTTAGCACCATCCGTCTCATGGTAGAGCTTTCATGCGATCTGATTGTTCAAAAGTGTGTGGCACCTCCCCACCTCTTTCTTCCTTCTGCTCTGGCCACATAAGACATGCCTGCTTCCCCTTCACCTTCTGCCATGATTGAAAGTTTCCTGCTGGGCATGGTGGCTCACGCCTGTAATCCCAGCACTTTGGGAGGCCGAGGCAGAGGAATCAGGAGGTCAGGAGATCGAGACCATCCTGGCATGTGGTAAAACCCTGTCTGTACTAAAAATACAAAAAATTAGCTGGGTATGGTGGTGGGCGCCTGTAGTCCCAGGTACATGGGAGGCTGAGCCAGGAGGATGGTGTGAACCTGGGAGGCGGAGCTTGCAGTGAGCCAAGATCGCGCCACTGCACTCCAGCCTGGGCGACAGAGAGAGACTCCATCTCAAAAAAAAAAAAAAAAAAAAAAAAAAAAGAAGAAACAGAGTTTCCTAAGGCCTCCTTAAGTGTCATGCTTCCTGTACAGCCTGCAGAACCATGAGTCAATTAAGCCTCTTTTCTTTTAAAATTACCTAGTTTCAGGTATTTCTTTATAGCAGTGCGAGAACAGACAATACATCAACTATAGTAATAGAGTGGCGAAAATGCATTATGCTGAAAAATGTTCAAATTAAGTCATATCTTTATATAGATTATCATATAAATGCTACTTTTAAATATCAATTTACTATGTCAACATTTAAATGCCTACTCTATGACAGTTGCAACTAAGATTAAGTCTCCTACATGACAGTCTGTATTAGTCAGGGTTCTCTAGAGGGACAGAACTAACAGGATAGGTATTTATACAGGGAAATTTATTAAGGAGTATTGACTCTCATGATCACAAGATGAGGTCCACAATAGGCTGTCTGCAAGCTGAGAAGCAAGGAAGCCAGTCTGAGTCCCAAAACCTCAAAAGTAGGGAAGCCAACAGTGCAGCCTTCAGTTTGTGGTGGAAGGTCTGAGAGTCCCAAAGCCGAAGAACTCAGATTCCGATGTTCGAGGGCAGGAAACACCCAGCACAGGAGGAAGATGTAGCCCAGAAGACTAAACCAGTCCAGTCTTTCCCCATTCCTCTGCCTGCTTTTATCATAGCTGCACTAGATCTGCCTACCCAGATTGAGGGTGAATCTGTGTCTCCCAGTTTACTGACTCAAATGTTAATCTCCTTTGGTGACATGCTCACAGAGACACCCAGGAACAATATTTTGCTTTTGTAATGCGATCAAGTTGACACTCAATATTAACCATGACAAGGGCAAACAAAATTCTGCTTACTAAATGATAATACCTACAATATAAATGATTACATATATGGTTCTATCTACTAGATGAGTTATATATATGACCATTACAAAGTTAAGTGATATATTTCTTGCCACTAAAGAAATGAAAGTTTTGTAATAGATGTCAAACATACAAAGTCACAGAGGGTGTAGGCCAGAGTTGTGTCATGCACCATTCTGAATCTGTATAGAAGAGAAGAATGAGATTATCCTGATTTAAACCAATTATTTGGAGTGACGTTAATGTTGGTCAGTCATTCACATTGTCACAATGTCTCCATAGGAGAAACTTGCAGAGGGCATCACCAAGGAGACACCATTTGACCTGAAGAAATTGGGGAAAGCAAACTATATTAGGATAATTTAAGTAGCTGAACAAAGTTGTAGAAACAAGAAAACCCTTGGCATGTTCATGGAAGACTCAGTGGTTAACTATAACTGGAGAATAAGGTACAGGTGTGGAATGCCAGGAAGGACTAAAAGGGCTTGGATCACAGAAAACAATATATCACATGCTAAATGAAATTGACATTTATCTTGTTAGGTGTCACTCAAGAATTGTGTGTGTGTGTATGTACATGAAGTTAGTTTTTCCTTTTAGAAAGTTTGTCTATGTTAAGGAGGATTTATGATGGGAGGATTAGTAAGGATTAGTTGATTTGAGCCTATGTTGCCTCATTTCAGTTATGTGGAATTCTAGCTCCTGAAGTACCTACCTGGAATAGCGGAATTGCTCTAAACATTCATCCATTAAAAAAAAATAGTTTTTGTGGCTGGGCGCTGTGGCTCACACCTGTAATCCTAGCACTTTGGAAGGCTGAGACGGACGGATCACGAGGTCAGGAGATCGAGACCATCCTGGCTAACATGGTGAAACCCCGTCTCTACTAAAAATAGGTGGCAGGCGCCTGTAGTCCCAGCTACTTGGGAGGCTGAGGCAGAAGAATGGCGTGAACCTGGGAGGCGGAGCATGCAGTGAGCCGAGATCATGCCACTGCACTCCAGCCTGGTCGACAGAGTGAGATTCTGTCTAAGAAAAAAAATAGTTTTCGTACACCTGTTATTTAATTTCCAGACATTATAGGAATGTATAGAAGATTAATGATGGAGAGGAAGAAGAGAACTTCAGTTGGGGAAAAGCATAAAGACTTTATCTAACATGGTGGAAGAAGAAATGGAAATAAAGGGTCAGGCACCAGGAATGTCAAAAAAGGAAACTCAGTTCTTCTGAGGGCCTAATTATAAATGTCCTCTGAGAGAGAGAGAGAGAGCAGTCTCAGATGGTGTCTTAGTCAGTTCAGGCTGCTTTAACAGTGTCCCATGCACTAGGTAGCTTATAAACAACAAAATTCATTTGTTACAGTTCTGGAGATTGAAGTCTAAGGTCAGAGTGCCAGCGTGGTTGGCTTCTGGCGAGGGTTGCAGACTGCCCTATTCTCACTGTATCCTCACGTGGTGGAAAGAGTGAGAGAGCTTTCTGGGGTCCCTTATATATGGACACCTATCCCACCCATGAAGGTCCACCCTCATGACCTCATTACCTTCCAAACAGCACTGTATGAAGGATTAAATTCCAACATACGAGTTTTGAGAGTCACAAACATCCATTCCATTAGAGATGGCTTGTGGTTTTCTGACTTGAGTGACTTAGTAGATTAGGTTGCTTGTCGCTTATGTAGAGATATAGGAAAAGCAGGATATGGGGGAGGCGGGGACAATGTGTTGATGGATTTCTGCCTCATGTGGAACGTGCAAGCTTTTGAGTTATACAGAATCTTAATCCATTTCTAGGTTGTCGTTGGCTGTGTAACCTTGGGAAAGTTGTTGAAGACATTGAGTCAAATTGAGAGAGACATCATTTCAGCATTTTAAGGAATAGACACAGTTATCAAGTTACCTAATGAAATATTGAATCATTAGAGAAGAATTGAGGTTAATAAGATTCTTTTATCGAGCCTTTAACATTAGTTAGTGTATGTCCACAGTCTAACTTCATAAGCATTCTCTGTAGACTAATATTTAGAGAAATTCAATTCCAGAGTGTCAATCTTAGAAAACCTTAATTAATTAGCTATTTGGAACATTATAAAATCACTACTGTCTACATTAATATTAGTAGATTGGCATAATATAAACATGTCTATATAAATCTACATAATCTGCAGAGGAGTACTAAACTGATGAATTATGGTTCAAACATTTTTTTTGTTATAATGCAAAATACAACCATAAATACGATCATTGCCCTCAACTGAAAATAAGGTAGATGAACAAAAAACAGATATATGCTCAGAACAATGAAAATAAACCACAAAATTCCATTCCTAAAAAACTTTCCCCTTTTCTAGGAAACTATAGTAGAAAAGATAAAAGGAAATAAGACCATCTCTTTAAAAATATTAGGAAAAGTCATTGCAAAGTCAATATTTAATATAGCAAAAATTGGCCAGGCACAGTGGCTCAACCCTGTAATCCCAGCACATTGGGAGGCTGAGACAGGCAGATCACCTGAGGTCAGGAGTTCTAGACTAGCCTGGCCAACATGACGAAACCCCATCTCTATTAAAAATACAAAAAATTATCTGGGCGTGGTGGTGCATGTCTATAATCCTAGCTACTGGTGAGGCTGAGGCAGGAGAATCTCTTGAACCTGGGAGGCAGAGGTTGCAATGAGCAGAGATCATGTCACTGCACTCCAGCCTGGGTGACAGAGCGAGATTCCGTCTCAAAAATAAATAAATAAAATAAAACAAAGTAAAATAAAATAAAATAGCAAAAATAAAGGAATTTGTCCTGAAAGCCTATCTGAACCAGTCAGGAGCAGGTATTGAAGTTTTCATTAAGTACGTGGTAGCCAGATAAAGAGAGCTTTACAGGAGAGTAGATTCATTTTAATTGGAACAGGTCCCTGAGGAAAAAAGAAGTACATCACTGAAGTTACTATCTAGACAAACAGTGGCTTTGAGTCTAGACTACTCAGTGAAGCAATCATTTTCTTATTTCATTAATTCTTCTTAAAAATAAACTTAGTCTGTATTCTCTGGAAACAAAAACTATAAAACTTGTGTATTTAATGGGACGCGAATGTGTATGTTATGAATTCATCTGTCTGGAAGTCTGGAAAGTATTACTGAATGTGGTGAACATTTATCAATTTCAGCAACAACAAAAAAGCACACAAGATCAGCAGTGAATGAGACAAAAATCTTTTAGGGAAGAGATTAGACTTCATCACCTATTTATGATCATTAACTTGCTACAAATTGAGTTAAGTCTAGCATATAGTAGATCTTCACATATTCATTGAATGAATGCAAGATTTTGAAAAATAAGTAAAGGGCAGTGTTAATTAAGCTATATGTGTGGCATTTGATTATTATTTATTCACAGGAATCTGTTCCTTGGCTGTCATCCCATTTCTTCAGTCATGATTTTTATCAGGCCATTAGTCATGGATTGATCTCATATTTCAGAACTTAGAGCATATCTAATATGATACATTAGAAAGACACCTTCCATTTATAATCATGTGTTTATGTCAGAAATTTATGACTGCCTTATCGAATAATAAAAAAATTTATAATTTTCCTTTTGTTTCAATATGTAAATCCTTTTTCCTTGCTCCAAATAGTATAGATTATAAATCTGGTAAGACATGTGTATACATAAGTGGGGGATGTGCTTGTTTTCTAGGTTGAATTAGTTAATGTAACCACCTATATTTAGAGATTTTGGGGAGCTCCTAAAGAAGGAACATTCTAAGCAATCATTTTCTTGTAAATAATTTTCCAGGAGGCAAAACAAGGTTTTGGCCTGCCCTGTACATAATTGATAAATTATGTTTTGACTAGAATTTTTTTTTTATTCATCAACTGGTTCTACTTCTGGAGTTATGACTTTTAAATATTATCCATGCACTGAATGTTCTCAATATTCAAAGTAAAATTTAATGAGATACAACGTGTAAGTTTCTGGTTTGTAAGCTGTAGAGCAGTTATTCTCATTATTTCTGGCCGAACAGTCTTATTGCTCATGCCTTGTGTATTCTCATTTCACTCATTCTTTTGGATTTATATTCCTTTTAGTCTGTGTTCTTTTCTCCTGTCAAAGAAGCCAGGCAAAATAAAAACAAGCAGTGACTAATTTCATTTTAATATAATTCTTACAGCAAAAAGCATGAGAAACATTTAAATGAGGAGGGAAAAATTCAACCTTGATTTGGCAAAATAGGAAAGTGAATTTGAAAGTACATGGGACTATGAAATCAGTAGTCATATTTTATTGTTCTCAGGTTCTCAAATCGTTTTATTTCTCAGAACTAGGACTTAAAGAAAAACTTATCAAAGCAAGTGGTAAGTTGTTTTGTTCTCTAGCCTGTTGACCTCAAGAAAATTGTGAATACAAAATTCAGATTGCAGAGAGTGTCCCAAATATTTGGATTCTATAAATATTAAGATGCCTTCCAACCCCAAATTCTGTGATTCTACAGTGGAACCACTTGAATTTGATTTGAGGAAATGAGATATCTTTATGCCTTGTACATGATGTATTAAGTTGATGGTAAGTAGTTGTTGTTTGACAAGGGGACATGTTGACCATGAGTATGTCTGGAGCTATATTTGAAAAACCAAGTTTGTGCTGGGATTCCAAGTATATCTGTTTTGGAATCAAATGAACAGTAGTGTGACTGTAGTTATATTAATTTACAGTGATTGTAGATTTATACCACAGATTCTCCTCCTAAAACATAGCCTGAGGAGGAAAAACACTTAGCTAAAATTAATAGCTTCGGAAATTGTCTGTGGTTGTTGGCACTTAAGGGGTAAAAGAGGCAAGGTAGAAAAGAGTCTCCTCTCATTCCCCCACCTCCATCACTTCTCACATCCAAACATGACAAAGTCATGTTAATGCTTCCTAAACATTCCATAAATCTGGCTTTCCTTTTTATTCCTCATCTCTACAATTACTGTTCCGGTTCAGTCTCTTATCCACCTCTCCCTTGGACACTGCATGTCTATGTAAGTTCTCATTTCTTTTTCTTTGCTTATGTTACTTTCTTTGCCTAGAATATTTCCTTCTTTTTAATTACCGCATCCTGTGTCTGATTAATTCCTTTAATCTTTTAAGTCTCAATTCAGGACATTCCTCTGAGACTTAGTGTCAGCTCTTTTGCAAAAGACTCTCTATGTCCCTTAGGAAGTTTGGGGGCCCCTTTTCTGTTCAATATCCTGGGTAGAGCATGTTCACTGCACTCACTACACTGCATTCCACCCTTCTGGGGAAGAGGGGATCTATCTTAGTTATCTCTGTGTTCTCTGAACATAACAAAGTACTTGCTCCATCACAGTTGCTCCATAAAATATTTCTTGAGGGCCTGAAGCTTGCTCTGAATTTCCATTCTATAACAGAGTCAGCTGTTCTTCCACAAATATTTCTAATCTAAGTTGCATTATCATTCATCTCTACACTATTTTCTAGCCATATCATCTCTCTACTTTCATTACCTTTTTATAATTTTCAAGGAGCATTCAGGGTGAATTTATAACTCTGGTTTACCCCTTATAATACCCGTGGATCTGGCCTTTGCCTATTTCCCTTTCCAGCCTCCTAATTCTTCACTCTTCCACATGCATCTCTGACACAGATAAATAGAACTACTTGTGCTTTCTCATAAGAAACATGTGTTTCAAGCTTTTATGACTGCACACACAATTTCTCTTTTGCCTAAAACACCTTCATTCCAATGCCTCCTTCCTTCATCTAAATCCTATCCCTTTCTTGAATTATCAACTCTCTTGGGAAAGACTTCCCAGAGCCACTTCCACTCACATCACCTCCCCAAATCTTAGCCACTGCTCTCTTGTGTATTCTTATTGCACCCTGTGCTTTTTCTATGAAATGCCTGTTACACTTCACCAAACTTGTCAATTTCTGTTTCTATTTCCTCTATGCAAGTATAAGCTCCTCAAGGGAAGAGACTGTGTCTGCTTCGATCTGTGTTTTTGGCACTCAGTACAGTATTTAGCATATACTATAAGCTCAATTGCAAAGGACAGAATAGGAATGGAGAAAAAGAGAAGGAGAAGGAGAGAGAGGAAATGGCAGTAGGCACGTACTAATTTCCAGATATTGGAAATCATTCCAAATAAGTGAATTTTTAAAAAATAAACAAGAATCTTATTAGCTGTGACTGATTACTGTTCTCTGTTTCTGCAATACTTTATAAAATAAAAATTAGTTTTATAATCAAAATATATTTGATCCTCACAAATGAGTAAAAAAATTTTGATATTTCTATCATTAAAGCTCCTAGGAGTTCATGAAGCTAAGAAGTAAGAAAACCAGAATGTGAATCCATCTGATTTACACAAATCGGGATTATCTGATAGCATAAATAGGACTGGCTGTGTAATTTGTGGGGACCAGTGAAAAATGAAAACGTGAGTTGCTTTGTTCAAAATTATTAAGAATTTTAAGACAGCAACAGCAAAGCATTAACAAGTTTAGAAACCTCCTAAGTGCAGGGCTCTGTGCAATGGCAGAGTTCATACACTAGTGCAGCTGACTTTGACATGCCTTTCCATATTTCTAAGGTGCTCTTCTGTTGAGTGCTAAGAATGTCGCTGGCAGCACATTTACCAAAAGCAAATATTTTCTTGTTGGATTAGGCAACATCTGCCTTGTTGGACTAAAGAGCGAACATATTAACAGTTAAGGACCAAGCACAATGTGGGATAAATGTTTTGATTATCTCATGAATCAAATAACCCTGCACATTCACTGTCCCTTCTGTCTAAGCCACCTTTCTTTCAAAATCTTATTCACCCAGGTGAGTCCTATACCTGTCTTAAAGCATCAACTACTCTGGGAAAGACTTCTTCAAGCCCATTCTTCTGCCTGGTCTAAATCATTGCCCTCCTATATTTCTCACCCCCTTCTGCTCTAGTGGGTCACTCATGTTGATTTTACTCTGTTTATGTAAGAGTAAATTGAGGCTAGGAGAGAACATAGCTAGGAAATACTTACTGTTGGATAATTTAGGCTTCCAGCTCCTTTCACCACTAACTCAGCCTTCTTTTATGCTACTTTAACCTGCTGGAGGTCACTTATCCACTTAGTGTTCGGCATTAGGCATCCTTGCCATCTTACCTTTTATGCCCCTAGAAGAAACACACTGAAGGCTGATGGAATGATCGCTATTTTCTAGGTAGAAAGTGACACACCATCATATGTATCTGACCTGGGCTTTGTGATCTGGTGAAGGTATATGACCCAGTGCATCCGAGTGTAAGTAGGCATCATTATCTCTCCAGAGTTGGGAGCGAAAAGATGAGCTTAGAACACTTATCTATCTCATTTAAGAATAATACTTACCATATGACCCAGCCATCCCACTACTGGGTATATACCCAAAGGATTTTTTTTTTTTTTTTTTTTTTTTTTTTTTGAGACGGAGTCTCACTCTGTCGCCCAGGCTGGAGTGCAGTGGCCGGATCTCAGCTCACTGCAAGCTCCGCCTCCCGGGTTTACGCCATTCTCCTGCCTCAGCCTCCCGAGTAGCTGGGACTACAGGCACCCGCCAACTCGCCTGGCTAGTTTTTTGTATTTTTTAGTAGAGACGGGGTTTTGCCATGTTAGCCAGGATGGTCTCGATCTCCTGACCTCGTGATCCACCCGTCTCGGCCTCCCAAAGTGCTGGGATTACAGGCTTGAGCCACCGCGCCCGGCCGCATACCCAAAGGATTATAAATCATGCTGCTATCAAGACACATGCACACGTATGTTTATTGCAGCACTATTCACAATAGCAAAGACTTGGAATCAACCCAAATGTCCATCTGTGACAGACTGGATTAAGAAAATGTGGCACATATACACCATGGAATACTATGCAGCCATAAAAAAGGATGAGTTTGCGTCCTCTGTAGGGACATGGATGCAGCTGGAAACCATCATTCTTAGCAAACTATCACAAGAACAGAAAACCAAACACCGCATGTTCTCACTCATAGGTGGGAACTGAACAATGAGCTCACTTGGACTCGGGAAGGGGAACATCACACACTGGGGCCTATCATGGGGAGGGGGGGAGGGGGGAGGGATTGCATTGGGAGTTATACCTGATATAAATGATGAATTGATGGGTGCTGTCGAGTTGATGGGTGCAGCACACCAACATGGCACAGATATACATATGTAACAAACCTGCACGTTATGCACATGTACCCTAGAACTTAAAGTATAATAAAAAAAAAAAGAAAAAAAAAAAAAAGAATAATACTTACCAAGCTTTCACATGAATCTGAAAACGAAGGCCAATGTTCCACACTTTCTGGGAAGCTAGAAGACAATATTCGCATTACTTACAAGCCTTGATTTGCTAAAACGTTAAGTGCTCTTTTATTCTTTACTTTTTTAAAATGACAAATAATAATTGTACATATTCTTAGGGTTCATAAGGATGCTCTGATACATTAATGTCATATCAGAACTGTTTCAATGGCAAAATAGACATTTTACTATGATATAATTTTTTAAATTCTTGACTACAATTTAAATGTAAAAAGTATATATTAAGATGTAATGTTTGGGTCTCTACCTTTAAAAATGAGGATTGATATAGAGAGGATCCGGGTAGAGATTAGTACTCTGCATGTAACAGAAGAGATGTGAAAGGCAAAACAGCTTCTTGAAATGTGTTAACTATGGAGCTACCATCATGTGAACATCTTTCATAGTTTAATTGGCTTAATTAATTGAAAATGAGGTAATTGGTTTTTAGAAGGTGTTTAAAAAGTGTGGTTAAGGATGGAAATTTTATAAAATGAATTCATAAATCTTTGATACTCCTTAAACAGAATAAGGAAGTGTTGGTTTCAGTGAACTTCCTATAAATCCTGTAAACCCACATGAGGTTAAAACAATGAGACCACTATTTGTAACCAGATGTTAATTCTCCATAAACGGTAGTGTGGTTCATAGTAACACAGAATCTAATGTGGAATTAATTTAAAAAATCAAAAAAAGTCAATTATCTGAGTATACTGGGAGGAAACCTCAGAGAAATGCAGGAGATTCTACATGTGTATCTCAGGGAATCTCACAAGTTGTTAAGTAGCCGGTCTCTAGAGGTTTTTCAGCACTTATCTCCATTATGACTAGGGGATGAATATTTACATCTTAACTATCAAGATATGTGTGCAGCTGAGACTGACACATCTAATAAAGGACTGATTTGCTGCATCTGCCAAGTTCTCTTGGCAAGGGCTTTGGATCCAAATACTAAGATTTCCTAACATTTCCTGAATGGGTACTCTTTCAGAAGCATAGCAATATTATCGCCTATCCTTCCAATTCAACCACTTAGCTTTTCCTTCAGTATTACTCTAATGGGGGTCATACTTTGAAAAATTTAACTATGCATTCTTCTTTAGGTTTCCAAGCAAATAACATTTATTATAGTTGTCCCAAGAATTTATGAAACCTGGAGAAGATTAAAGTATGTTATTGCAAATGGAATGATGTAATAGCTTCTGACATGGAAAATAAGATTTTTTAAATTTCTTGTTGCCTTTCAGTGTACCAAAAACACTGGTGGATGAAGACAAAGGAAAGACGTTACTAATCCAGCCAAAAATGTGTGTCCTTATTTTTCCTTCCTTGGGCTGCTGCTCGAAGACCTAAAAAAGAGTAAATACATGAGAGTAAATGAGGCCAGAATTGGATTTTTATACCCACTTCTTACTTGAAGCTGTGAGCTTTGCAAGCTACTCCTTACATGACCTTATGAGATAAATGTTATTCTTATTTTTACAACTGA
Organism: Piliocolobus tephrosceles; assembly: GCF_002776525.5. NCBI lineage: Eukaryota > Metazoa > Chordata > Mammalia > Primates > Cercopithecidae > Piliocolobus > Piliocolobus tephrosceles. The sequence continues at coordinate 20,240,644 of NC_045443.1, forward strand.
GGCAAGTGGAGATGAGTAATTTATTCAAGATTACACAGATGGCCCAGAACCTGGATTTGAACCCAGGACAGTTTGATTAACCACTCTTGATCACAATACCATATTGCTTCTCTGTACTGCAGTGGGGAACATAGAGTTGCTAAAATTTTTAAAACTTAAAAGAAAGTCCATAAATTTTCATACTTTTATATTTATGGAATAAGTGAATTTCTGATCATATTTTTTTAGCTGGTGTGATACCAGGGTATGGCATTTGCTATTCTGGTTTAGTAATGTATTAAAATCTAATAAAATTGTGTGTAGTAGAATCAAAAATTTTAAAATATAACTTGGACTTCTGTGTATGATGCTAAAAACAATTTGAAGCATACTTTTGTTCAGTTGCATCTAAGCTAAAAGTATTTTTTTCTTATGCAACTCTCTTGAATAGTTTTGTAATTGATGATGATTGTAAATGATGATAAAATTTCTGGTCTTGATTTGTCAAGTACCATAAACATTCACAATAGATTTGTAATTTCCTTGGCGTTTCAGAAATTAAATTAATTGCCACTATAAAAATGATTTTTGAAGCTCTTCTAGGTAGGGTACTTTGTTTATATTCTAGCCATTTCCTGAGGAATGGTGTAAATATTTCATAAATGTTTTGGGAACCAGACTTTTTATGCCCAATCTCACTATCCAACACATAAATTATCTCTTTCCTCTAGATATTACTTTTTACTTTTAGGTACTTAGCTCTTTATTTACATGTTTTAAAGGATATTATTTCACAGTAGTTTATTTGAACTAAATGATATATTTCTGACATCAACTTTTAAAACTTGATGGTTTCTCTTGGATTTTTTTTTTTTTTAATTGTAGACTTGCTGTCTCTAGTTCAAGGCTTGCTTTTGCTTGTAAACCTGTAATATTACAATTAAATGATGTAGCAGTTCAAGTAATGTTAACTACCCTGGATTAAAATGCTCTCAGGCAATTAAACGGCAGTTGTAAATCATTGGAATTTGGAAAAATAAATAGTGTCATATGATAGTTGCATGACACATGATGGATCTGATTTTTAATATATGCCATCTTGATTAGAAAATGAACATAAGCCTTCTATAAAATGTCATGCATATGATAGAATTAAGCAGAGGAAGGAAAAAAAAGAACAGAGAATATGTGAATTTTTATTTCCCAGAAAAGTTAGGGGAGGCAAAATTTAACTCAGAAAAGTGATAAAACTGCAACAATTCCATTAAATCAGTTATACTCCCTGTGAAACACAAGTCACAGTTTTCGTTTTACTGTGGTTAAATGAAATAAACATTGTAGTTGATAAAAACAAGTAAAAGTCATATACAACTTGAAATGACTCAATTAAATACTCCAGCATTGCCTTCCCCATGCTTAGCTGGTATTTGTGTGGCTTCCTCTTACCTTTTCAGCTGTGCCTCTCTCCATATAGATATTTTTATTATCACCAGTCATTTGCTATTTTGTTCAAGATTGATTTGGTTTATCTCTACATATCTGTGATCATATGCAAATAAGGTCAAAACAAACATTGGTGTTTTTGTTTTTCAGGAAAATCTCCAAGAGTTGGTGAATCATGCTATTGCCAATAATAGTCATGTGACAGAGATGAACATTTCATCATCTTCAGTAAATAATCAAGATGGTAAGAATTATACAGGATGTAGCATAGATTGTTAAATTTGTGAAAGTACATTGTAGGCTATATTAGTTAGGATTAGGTTTGCCTGCTACTGACAGAAATCTCTAAATAACAATGTCTTAAACAATATGAATGTCTTCTTCTTCAAATAGAATCTAATGTCACCTGTGCAGAGATGACATGCTGGGTCTGTGATCACCAGGAATCCAAATGCCTTCTATCTTGGTGCTGGGCCACAATCACCAGTGGCTTCCACCTCACAGTCTGCTGTGGCTGATTAAACTCCAGCATCTTACTGATATTCTAGCCAGCAGAAAAGAAAAAGAACCCAACAAGGGCAAGGTTGAATTACGAAGAAAGGAGAACATATACATTGGAGGATTACTATCAACCTCTGCCACAAAAATAATCAACCTACATTTCCTCAACGTATGAAATTTTAAAGTATACTACTAAATTAAAAAAATTATTCATATTCATATTTTCAATGGTAAAACTATTGAGCATTCTGTCGTTTGTGCCAATTGTTTTACCAAAAAGTTTAGATATAAGAGGAGACATTTATAACACAAGGTGTCTCTAATTGGAAAGCAAGCCCTGGAAAAATTTAGAAAACAAGAGAGATGTGAAATGTGCTATACATTATTGTGATTTTGAAATCTATTTTTTTGGAAAAATGATGCTTATAAATAATTGAAACTTTAAGAGAGGTTGAAGAAAGTGGAGCACAATTAAATTTTGTGATTAGAAGGTTGCATTTCTTATAAAAAATGTTTACTATTGAGAGGGCATGACAGTGCTACGAGGCAGAAATTTTCATTCATTTTGTTCACTTATATTTTTGGCAACCAGAATAGTGCGTCGAACAGAGTAGGACTAGATAAATATCGAATTAACGATTGATCAATTGGTGGATTAAATTAGAGTAAGAGACGAAGAAATATTTCAACACACGAATTGCAAGTAGATTTTTACAAAAGAGCATACATTTAATACTAAATTTGAAAATTCACCAAACATAGTAATAACATCGGTTTTTCCTTAGCTTATTCAATAATATGAGAAAACCGTGTAGAGAAAGAACCACTTGAGTACATATAAAACCCACTGAAGATGTCAAAACGTATACTAATTTAAAAGAGGCTTGTACATTTTATCAAGCTAGGACAGAAGTCTGGGGCTAAGCAAGAATTTATTTGTAGCAAGTCACAAAATAAAAATAAAAATAAAATATGTGGCCTAGACTGCAACAGTCATAAAATTGTGGGAATTTTAATGAAGTTCTTCCTGAATTTAAAGAAAACCACAGAGGCGTCCTTATCATTATGCATGCCTTTTGCATTGATGAGTGATAATGTTTCATGAGTAGGTAAAAAAGTTGTAAAAACTCTAAATACTGTATGACTTTATATGCTATCACTTAGAAATATGCAAAAAGATAGACACTTCCTCACAATATGTAAGCCGAACAAAGGCATAAGAAGTAAGCTATGCAAGTTGTAAAACATGGGTTGACATGTACTTAATCTTACTTTATTGCTGTAATTCAAACACATCTGGAGATTACTGAGTCTTGAAATACTGAGATGACCGGTGAATTAAGTGTTTGGCTGACAGATTTCAAATTTGAAATTATAATTTCTTTAAAATGCTTTTTTTAAAAAACATCTTCTGTTGTGATTAGAATTCTTTTTCAAGAATAGAAATGTAAATATATTATGGATCCTTTTCTTGGCTTTCAACAGAGAGCCATGATTTCATTTTTTGGTCAAAGACAATAAAACCTAGATGATGGGTTGATAGGTTCAACAAACCACCATGGCACATGTATACCTATGTAACAAACCTGCACGTTCTGCACATGTATCCCAGAAGTTAAAGTAAAATTAAAAAAAGAAAAGAAAAACAAACAAACAAAAAAACCCTCTACCAGCCTGTAGGATACTGGGGAGAGAAAAGCCCTCCAGAGTTTACAAACTAATATAAAAAGAAAAATATTTAATTATACTTTGGTGTGTGCTTTTCAGAAAATAAACAAGTACTTATCCTTAAATCTACAGGTTATCATGAGAGTGAGCCAAGGAGGAAAAACTAGAGCATGGAGTGGAGGATCAGACAAAGCTTACCCAAGAAGTAAGATAAAGGCTGAGAAACTGAGGCTTGAGAAGACTTTAGGCAGGGTAACAGTAAAAGAAGAAGCATTCCTGGGACAAAGAACATAATGGTACAAAGGTCTTTACCTAAGAAGCAGCAGGACAAGTACCAGGAACAGAGAGAGTAGGAGTGAGATAGAGTGTGGCTGGACAAAACAGGGTTCCATCAAGCCAGGTATAACTCCCAATGCAATCCCTCCCCCCTCCCCCCTCCCCATGATAGGCGCGGTTGTGCGATGTTCCCCTTCCCGAGTCCAAGTGAGCTCATTGTTCAGTTCCCACTTATGAGTGAGAACATGCGGTGTTTGGTTTTCTGTTCTTGTGATAGTTTGCTAAGAATGATGGTTTCCAGCTGCATCCATGTCCCTACAAAGGACGCAAACTCATCCTTTTTTATGGCTGCATAGTATTCCATGTTGTATATGTGCCACATTTTCTTAATCCAGTCTGTCACAGATGGACATTTGGGTTGATTCCAAGTCTTTGCTATTGTGAATAGTGCCACAATAAACATATGTGTGCATGTGTCTTGATAGCAGCATGATTTATAATCCTTTGGGTATATACCCAGTAGTGGGATGGCTGGGTCATATGGTACATCTAGTACTAGATCCTTGAGGAATTGCCATACTGTTTTCCATAATGGTTGAACTAGTTTACAATCCCACCAACAGTGTAAAAGTGTTCCTGTTTCTCCACATCCTCTCCAACACCTGTTGTTTCCTGACTTTTTAATGATTGCCATTCTAACTGGTGTGAGATGGTATCTCATTGTGGTTTTGATTTGCATTTCTCTGATGGCGAGTGATGATGAGCATTTTTTCATGTGTCTGTTGGCTGTATGAATGTCTTCTTTTGAGAAATGTCTGTTCATATCCTTTGCCCACTTTTTGATGGGGTTGTTTGTTTTTTTCTTGTAAATTTGTTTGAGTTCTTTGTAGGTTCTGGATATTAGCCCTTTGTCAGATGAGTAGATTGCAAAAAATTTCTTCCATTCTGTGGGTTGCCTGTTCACTCTGATGGTAGTTTCTTTTGCTGTGCAGAAGCTCTTTAGTTTAATTAGATCCCATTTGTCAATTTTGGCTTTTGCTGCCATTGCTTTTGGTGTTTTAGACATGAAGTCCTTGCCCATGCCTATGTCCTGAATGGTACTACTTAGGTTTTCTTCTAGGGTTTTTATGGTAATAGGTCTAACATTTAAGTCTCTAATCCATCTTGAATTAATCTTCGTATAAGGAGTAAGGAAAGGATCCAGTTTCAGCTTTCTACTTATGGCTAGCCAATTTTCCCAGCACCATTTATTAAATAGGGAATCCTTTCCCCATTTCTTGTTCCTCTCAGGTTTGTCAAAGATCAGATGGCTGTAGGTGTGTGGTCTTCTTTCTGAGGACTCTGTTCTGTTCCATTGGTCTATATCTCTGTTTTGGTACCAGTACCACGCTGTTTTGGTTACTGTAGCCTTGTAGTATAGTTTGAAGTCAGGTAGCATGACGCCTCCAGTTTTGTTCTTTTGACTTAGGATTGTCTTGGCAATGCGGGCTCTTTTTTGGTTCCATATGAACTTTAAAGCAGTTTTTTCCAATTCTGTGAAGAAACTCATTGGTAGCTTGATGGGGATGGCATTGAATCTATAAATAACCTTGGGCAGTATGGCCATTTTCACGATATTGATTCTTCCTATCCATGAGCATGGTATGTTCTTCCATTTATTTGTGTCCTCTTTGATTTCACTGAGCAGTGGTTTGTAGTTCTCCTTGAAGAGGTCCTTTACATCCCTTGTAAGTTGGATCCCTAGGTATTTTATTCTCTTTGAAGCAATTGTGAATGGAAGTTCATTCATGATTTGGCTCTCTGTTTGTCTGTTACTGGTGTATAAGAATGCTTGTGATTTTTGCACATTAATTTTGTATCCTGAGACTTTGCTGAAGTTGCTTATCAGCTTAAGGAGATTTTGGGCTGAGACGATGGGGTTTTCTAAATATACAATCATGTCATCTGCAAACAGAGACAATTTGACTTCTTCTTTTCCTAACTGAATACCCTTGATTTCTTTCTCTTGCCTGATTGCCCTAGCCAGAACTTCCAACACTATGTTGAATAGGAGTGGTGAGGGAGGGCATTCCTGTCTTGTGCCAGTTTTCAAAGGGAATTTTTCCAGTTTTTGCCCATTCAGTATGATATTAGCTGTGGGTTTGTCATAAATAGCTCTTATTATTTTGAGGTACATTCCATCAATACCGAATTTATTGAGCATTTTTAGCATGAAGGGCTGTTGAATTTTGTCAAAATCCTTTTCTGCATCTATTGAGATAATCATGTGGTTCTTGTCTTTGGTTCTGTTTATATGCTGGATTATGTTTATTAATTTGTGAATGTTGAACCAGCCTTGCATCCCAGGGATGAAGCCCACTTGATCATGGTGGATAAGCTTTTTGATGTGCTGCTGAATCTGTTTTGCCAGTATTTTATTGAGGATTTTTGCATCGATGTTCATCAGGGATATTGGTCTAAAATTTTCTTTTTTTGTTGTGTCTCTGCCAGGCTTTGGTGTCAGGATGATGTTGGCCTCATAAAATGAGTTAGGGAGGATTCCCTCTTTTTCTATTGATTGGAATAGTTTCAGAAGGAATGGTACCAGCTCTTTCTTGTACCTCTGGTAGAATTCAGCTGTGAATCCATCTGGTCCTGGACTTTTTTTGGTTGGTAGGCTATTAATTATTGCCTCAATTTCAGAGCCTGCTATTGGTCTATTCAGGGATTCAACTTCTTCCTGGTTTAGTCTTGGGAGAGTGTAAGTGGCCAGGAAATTATCCATTTCTTCTAGATTTTCTAGTTGATTTGCGTAGAGGTGTTTATAGTATTCTCTGATGGTAGTTTGTATTTCTGTGGGGTCAGTGGTGATATCCCCTTTATCATTTTTTATTGCGTCTATTTGATTCTTCTCTCTTTTCTTCTTTATTAGTCTTACTAGTGGTCTGTCAATTTTGTTGACTTTTTCAAAAAACCAACTCCTGGATTCATTGATTTTTTGGAGGGTTTTTTGTGTCTCTATCTCCTTCAGTTCTTCTCTGATCTTAGTTATTTCTTGCCTTCTGCTAGCTTTTGAATGTGTTTGCTCTTGCTTCTCCAGTTCTTTTAATTGTGATGTTATAGTGTCAATTTTAGATCTTTCCTGCTTTCTCTTGTGGGCATTTAGTGCCATAAATTTCCCTCTACACACTGCTTTAAATGTGTCCCAGAGATTCTGGTATGTTGTATCTTTGTTCTCATTGGTTTCAAAGAACATCTTTATTTCTGCTTTCATTTCGTTATGTACCCAGTAGTCATTCAGGAGCAGGTTGTTCAGTTTCCATGTAGTTGAGCGGTTTTGATTGAGTTTCTTAGTCCTGAGTTCTAGTTTGATTGCACTGTGGTCTGAGAGACAGTTTGTTATAATTTCTGTTCCTTTATATTTGCTAAGGAGTGCTTTACTTCCAATTATGTGGTCAATTTTGGAATAAGTGCGATGTGGTGCTGAGAGGAATGTATATTCTGTTGATTTGGGGTGGAGAGTTCTATAGATGTCTATTAGGTCCACTTGGTGCAGAGATGAGTTCAATTCCTGGATATCCTTGTTAACTTTCTGTCTCGTTGATCTGTCTAATGTTGACAGTGGAGTGTTGAAGTCTCTCATTATTATTGTATGGGAGTCTAAGTCTCTTTGTAAGTCTCTAAGGACTTTCTTTATGAATCTGGGTGCTCCTATATTGGGTGCATATATATTTAGGATAGTTAGCTCTTCCTGTTGAATTGATCCCTTTACCATTATGTAATGGCCTTCTTTGTCTCTTTTGATCTTTGATGGTTCAAAGTCTATTTTATCAGAGACTAGGATTGCAACCTCTGCTTTTTTTTGTTCTCCATTTGCTTGGTAGATCTTCCTCCATCCCTTTATTTTGAGCCTATGTATGTCTCTGCATGTGAGATGGGTCTCCTGAATACAGCAGACTGATGGGTCTTGACTCTTTATCCAGTTTGCCAGTCTGTGTCTTTTAATTGGAGCATTTAGTCCATTTACATTTAAGGTTAATATTGTTATGTGTGAACTTGATCCTGCCATTATGATATTAACTGGTTTTGCTCGTTAGTTGATGCAGTTTCTCCCTAGCCTCGATGGTCTTTACATTTTGCATGTTTTTGCACTGGCTGGTACTGGTTGTTCCTTTCCATGTTTAGGGCTTCCTTCAGGGTCTCTTGTAAGGCAGGCCTGGTGGTGACAAAATCTCTAAGTATTTGCTTATCTGTAAAGGATTTTATTTCTCCTTCACTTATGAAACTTAGTTTGGCTGGATATGAAATTCTGGGTTTAAAATTCTTTTCTTTAAGAATGTTGAATATTGGCCCCCACTCCCTTCTGGCTTGTAGAGTTTCTGCCGAGAGGTCTGCTGTTAGTCTGATGGGCTTCCCTGTGTGGGTAACCCGACCTTTCTCTCTGGCTGCCCTTAAGATTTTTTCCTTCATTTCAACTTTGGTGAATCTGGCAATTATGTGTCTTGGAGTTGCTCTTCTCAAGGAGTATCTTTGTGGTGTTCTCTGTATTTCCTGAATTTGAATGTTGGCCTGCCCTACTAGGTTGGGGAAGTTCTCCTGGATGATATCCTGAAGAGTGTTTTCCAACTTGGTTCCATTTTCCCCCTCACTTTCAGGCACCCCAATCAGACGTAGATTTGGTCTTTTTACATAATCCCATACTTCTTGCAGGCTTTGTTCATTTCTTTTTCTTCTTTTTTCTTTTGGTTTCTCTTCTCGCTTCGTTTCATTCATTTGATCATCAATCGCTGATATTCTTTCTTCCAGTTGATTGAGTCGGTTACTGAAGCTTTTGGATTTGTCACGTATTTCTCGTGTCATGGTTTTCATCTCTGTCATTTCGTTTATGACCTTCTCTGCGTTAATTATTCTAGCTATCAATTCTTCCACTCTTTTTTCAAGATTTTTAGTTTCTTTGCGCTGGGTACGTAATTCCTCCTTTAGCTCTGAGAAGTTTGATGGACTGAAGCCTTCTTCTCTCATCTCGTCAAAGTCATTCTCTGACCAGCTTTGATCCATTGCTGGCAATGAGCTGCACTCCTTTGCAGGGGGAGATGTGCTCTTATTTTTTGAATTTCCAGCTCTTCTGCCCTGCTTTTTCCCCATCTTTGTGGTTTTATCTACCTCTGGTCTTTGATGATGGTGACGTACTGATGGGGTTTTGGTATAGGTGTCCTTCCTGTTTGATAGTTTTCCTTCTGACAGTCAGGACCCTCAGCTGTAGGTCTGTTGGAGATTGCTTGAGGTCCACTCCAGACCCTGTTTGCCTGGGTATCAGCAGCAGAGGTTGCAGAAGATAGAATATTGCTGAACAGCGAGTGTACCTGTCTGATTCTTACTTTGGAAGCTTCCTCTCAGGGGTGTACTCCACCCTGTGAGGTGTGGGGTGTCAGACTGCCCCTAGTAGGGGATGTCTCACAGTTAGGCTATTCAGGGGTCAGGGACCCGGACCCACTTGAGCAGGCCCTCTGTCCGTTCTCAGATCTCAGCCTCCGTGTTGGGAGATCCACTGCTCTCTTCAAAGCTGTCAGACAGAGTCGTTTGCATCTGCACAGGGTTCTGCTGCTTTTTTTGTTGTTGTTATTTAGCTGTGCCCTGTCCCCAGAGGTGGATTCTACAGAGACAGGCAGGTTTCCTTGAGCTGCTGTGAGTTCCACCCAGTTCAAGCTTCCCAGCGGCTTTGTTTACCTACTTAAGCCTCAGCAATGGCGGGCGCCCCTCCCCCAGCCTCGCTGCTGCCTTGCGGTTACATCGCAGACTGCTGTGCTAGCAATGAGGGAGGCTCCGTGGCTGTGGGACCCTCCCGGCCAGGTGTGGGTATAATCTCCTGGTGTGCCCGTTTGCTTAAAGCGCAGTATTGGGGTGGGAGTTACCCCATTTTCCAGGTGTTGTGTGTCTCAGTTCCTCTGGCTAGGAAAAGGGATTCCCTTCCCCCTTGCGCTTCCCAGGTGAGGCAATGCCTCACCCTGCTTCAGCTCTCGCTGGCCGGGCTGCAGCAGCTGACCAGCACCGATTGTCCGGCACTCCCTAGTGAGATGACCCCAGTACCTCAGTTGAAAATGCAGAAATCACTGGTCTTCTGTGTCGCTCACGCTGGGAGTTGGAGACTGGAGCTGTTCCTATTCGGCCATCTTGCTCCGCCCCCTGTAGTCTCTATATATAGTTTTTTAAGGATTATGTGTACTGGTTAACTCTGTTTAAATGCTTACAAAATTTGATACATATAAAATTCTGAATTTCATTATTCTAATTTTTAATATATATTCCGTATAATTGTTTAAAGGACAGAAAATATGTATAAAACTGAATAATTCTATGTCATTGCTAAATACCAAGAATTTTGCTTTATGTATTTTGATATATCTTGAATTTTACCTCATATTATCTTAATGATCCTTTTTCACTCATGTTAAAAAAGCTACTTTCAATTCTACTTTGTTCAAATAATATGGCTATTGTTACATTTTTCTTGATTTTACCTAATACATTGTGGCCAATTGCTTTCTGTTTACCTTTTCATGCTATTTAGTTTTAATTATATCTCTTTAAGTTGAGATTACTGGAGTTGGACTGCTGTGAAATGTCTCCTTCAACTCCCCTCGAAACCCCATCTCTACTAAAAATACAAAAAATTAGCCGGGTATGGTGGTGCATGCCTGTAATCCCAGCTACTCAAGAGGCTGAGCCAGGAGAACCACTTGAACACGGGAGGCGGAGGTTGCAGTGAGTCGAGATCGTGCTACTACACTGCAGCCTGGGCAACAGAGCAAGACTCAAAAAAAAAAGAAAAAAAAAAAAAAAAAAAAGAGGGGATTCAGGGTAAGAGGTTGCTTTGTGAGCCCGGGGTCATGGAGCAGAAATTGCTGCTAGAAAAGCTCACAGACTGCCCTGACCATCCCTTCTGCAGTTGTCCAGAGAGGAGGCTGGTTGCCTTAGGAACAGCCTGTGTTGCCAGAGGTCTTTGGAAGGAAGGCTCCTGAAGGCCAAGGGGAAGAGAGAAACACACGTGAAGTCACCTTGGAGTGGTGATTGTCTCCTTGGAGAGTGTAATGGACCTCAAAAACTCAGAGTGAAGTCGTAAATGACCAGGCAGAAGAGACCTCAGCTGTATTTAAAAAGCAACAGTGGGAGAGGAGATTCCATTACCAGTGACAGGGTTCCATAGGAAGTAAAAAATGCTGCAAGAATCAGGAGAAACCAAATCCAGACCATATTGGTCTGGATGTCAAGTGAGAACTTTCTTGGACCTTACTGCTTTTTAATGTCTCCCACAGATCTAGATGATCTGAAACCAGTTGTTGAGAGAGGGAGGTGGGGTGGACGTTTTAGGCAGTGAAAAAAACACCTAAAATGTTGTCCTTTCCACTCTGCAGTCTAGCAACCTATTCCTTAGCCTGAGCCAGGAGAGGATAAACTTCAAATGAAGTTCGGAGCTTTGACTATTACTTGAGAATATTTTGAACACCGAAGTCAAGCTTTTTGTAACTAGAAGTGACTAGAGGACTTTATATTTTCTGAGTGATCAGAAGAGCCATGGCATCTACCTAGGTTTTGTTAAAATGATCCAAAGAATTAGCCTCAGAAAACAGATTTGCATGGGCACTGAGGGAAAAGAATAATTTTCTGTTCTATCTTTTGGGGAATCATTACAGCTATTGGTGACATTTATGAGTTTTCCCTCTGTGTATTTTTCTGCATTGCTGGCTTTCAAAGTTTAGTACATACCAGAAAACCAGAACTCAGAAAGAACAGAGAGGGGCAGGCTTATTGAAGGGCATAGACCTGAGCCTCTGAGGGTTATACCAGGTTCCCAGGTGATTCTGATTTCAGCTAAAATTTGAGGACCACTGTCTTGGCTACATTAATGGTGAAGTGGATGAAGCTGTGTTATGAAATGCTTGTCAAATGCAGATTAAATTAGAATAATGCAGAGGTCTTTAATTCTATTCATTTGCATGTTTCTCATATTGCTGATTCTTCCTGTTTACGTTTCAACAATCTTATTCCTGTTTCTCTTTCTTTACATCCTGAAAAACTACTGCCCTTCTTACCACTCCAAATTCATTCTACTTTGTTTTATATCTAGTTACTGCAATTAGGGCACGTCATATTTCATTATAGTCCTGTGTGTCATCAGGCAGTATGATGAAGGCCACAGAAAAGATTGTTAGCCTTGATACTGTGATGTCTTATTATTATTATTTTTAATTTCGAGTTGAGATCTCACTATGTTGCCCAGGCTAGACCCAAAGTCTTGGGTTCAAGTGGTCCTCCAGCCTTACCTTCCTGAGTTGCCAGGACTACAGGCATTTCTTTTTTTATAAATTAAAAAACTTACTTTATTGAGATGTGATTGATGTATGAAAAGCTGTATATATTTCATGTACACAACATCATAAATTTGGATATAAGTAGACACTGTAATCTGCCATAAAGATATCTATTAATTCCAAAATTCCCTCACACCCTCTTCACTAATTATTATTACTACTACCATTATTGTGATGAGAACACTTAAGACCTACTTTATAGTTCTAGTAAAATTTTAAGTATGTAAGACAGTATTGTTAACTACAGGTGCTTTACAGTAGGTCTCTTACAGCAGTTCTCTGTATTTCCTGAATTCGACTGTTGGCCTCTCTAGTGAGGTTGGGGAAATGTTCATGACAATATCCCTTAATATGTTTTCCAAGTTTTTCACTTTTTCCCTGTCCCTTTCAGGGATGCCAGTAATTTGTGTATTTGGCCTCCTTACATAATTCCATATTTCTCAAAGGTTTTGTTCATTGCTTTTTATTCTTTTTTATTTTTGTCTTATTTCAGGGAGCCCGTCTTCAAATTCTAACATTCTTTTCTCAACTTGGTTTATTCTGCGTTAATACTTGTGATTGCATTGTGAAACTTTTGTACTGTATTTTTCAGCCGATTAGATCAGTTAGGTCCCTTTTGTATATGGCTATTTTGTTTGTCAGCTCCTATTTTGTCTTATTTTGATTGTTAGTTTCCTTGGATTGGGTTTTTCTCTTCTCCTGAATCTCAAAGGTCTTTATTCCTATCCATATTCTGAATTCTATTTCTGTCATTTCAGGCAACTCAAGCTAGTTAAGAACCCTTTTTGGAGAACTACCATAGTTGTTCGGAGGACACAAGACACTCTGGCCATTTGAGTTGCCGGCATTCTCGTGTTGTTTTTTTCTCATATCTGCATGTTGGTATTCCTTTAACTGCTGAGCTGTTTCCAATTGAGGTGATCAGGCAGGGGCAAGGCAGTTTTACTGGAGTCCCAGGTCAGGCAGCCCTGCCTAGTGAGGAGAAGTGTGGACTAGGACCTGCATAGAGAACAGTCTGGCTACTTTTCTGTGACGTGGGTGCTCTGTGGTAGGGACCCAGACCAGTCGCTGGGCTTCACGGACTCCCTGGAGCCTGGAGGCAGCAAGGTTGAGGGCTGCAAGACAGCAAAGATGGCAACCTGCCGCTCTCACTGGGAGCTCTGTCCCAGGGATTTGCAGGGCTCCTACTGGCTCAATAGTCCCAGCAGGGGGTGGCTGGAGACCCAATCCTGGAGGACCTACCCAGTTAAGAAGATACAAAATTTGGGATCCATATAACAGCCTGGCCACTTTTCCCTAGGGCTGCTGCCCTATGCTGAGGGTTCACTTCAGCCCCTAGTGACCTTGGGTTTTCCTGTACTTGAAGGTGTCAATAGTAAAGGCTGCAAAACAGCAAAGGTGGCAGCCTGTTCTTTTCTCTGGGAGCTCTATCCCAGGGAGGTACGAACCTATTTGCTTGCCTGAACACAACTGTGGGGGTGGTTGTAGTCCTCGGTTTGGAGATTCTGCCCAGTTAAGAGAAACAGGATCAAGGACTTGCATGAAAAATCAATCTGACGGCTTCTCTGTAGAACTGCTGCACTGTGCTGGGGAGCGCTTCATTCCCTACTTTCCTGGGACTCCCTAGAGCCCGAAGGCAACAATGGCTACGGCTGTTAGCAAAGATGGCGGTCCATCCCCCCAGCTGGGGCCTCCATCACAGACAGACTCAGAACCACTGCCAGCTGGAAAACACCAACAAGAAGGGCTGGTGACCCGTCAGGAGGTCCCACTGAGTGAGGGTCAGGGACCTGCATAAAAAGCAGTCTGACCACTTTTTCATAGGGCACCTACACTGAAGGCAGCAATGAGAAACATTGCTAAGATGGCAGCCCACCCCTTCCTCTGGGAGCTCCCTCAGAGAGGTGCAATGCTGCTACCAGTGGCTTACTGGAGTTCCGAGTCAATGGGTCCTGTGAAGTGTCACGGAAGTGGGGCCTGCAGATCATCACTGCTCAGCCTTCTGGAACAGCTGCTTTCCAAGGGGTAAGTGAGGGCCTAGCCTCCCACTTCGCCAGAGTTGCAGCCACTTTTGCTGGGAAGCCCTGGGTATCTAAAGCTCCCAGGACTTCGTGTGTGCCTGAGTGGCTGCTATCAAGACTCCATGTAGCTCTGTGCATCAGACTGCAAGCCCTTGTGGAGCGGGTTCATGAAGGGATCTCCTGACGCAGGGCTGCAAAGATCCATGGGAGAAGCATGGGTGTCCGGGGTTGCTCACTCACTCACCACTTCTCTAGGCTGGGGAGCGTCCCCTGGCTTGGTGGTTGTACTGCCTTGCTTTTCTCCATTCTTCATGGCTTGAATTGTTTTCTTGATGAACCCCATTGCATCCACCTGGATGTTGCAGTGGAAGGCGCTGTGTTCACTCGCTCCTCCTATTTCTCTCCATGAAGGCAGCACACACTAACTGCTTTTAGCTGGCCACCTTCCCCAGTTTTTACATTTTCAATCCATATTCAATTCAGAGTTTTTTTTTTTAAATTATGACATGATATACAAGTCAAATTTATCTTTTCTCATAACTGATAAATTTTTTTTTTAGCTCCATTTATTATAGAGTCCCTTCTTTTCTCATCTTTGCATATACCAAATCTCCATACTTAAAGATTTCTGTTTCTGGGCTTCTGTACTCTACTCCATTGGTCAACTTGACAATCACTAGGCCACCCACTCTGTTAATTATCATAGTTTCATCCCAAGCCTCAATTGTTAAAATTTTTAAAAATAATTTTTTAAAGATATTCTTCATAATGTGATCCATAGAATAAGTATATTTTCAATGTGGTATTATCCATCTTAATTATTTTCCTTTCAAAATACATGTTTCAAAAGTAGTGAAATTCTGAAATCAAATATTTATTGAATATTCTAAAATGGAAGAAATTAAAATATTTTCTTGGTATTGGTACCTTTGGGATTTTATTTATAGAGTGATTGATTTTTAAATTAAAAAACCCACAAGTTTTAAATTCTAAGTTAACATCCTCTAAGGCTACTGCTTACTGCCTATTTCTCCAACTGTAAAATGGTCTGATGGAGTATATACCTCAAAGTGAGTTTTTGGTAATAAAAAAATGACAGATTTAATACCTTTCAATTAAATGGTATTCACTTATTTAGCATTTACATATGCTTGAGATTTTAATGTATTTTAGATATTCAAGTTTCAGCACATTAAAAAATTTAGTTTTTTTTAGGGTTACATTCAATGTAGTTTCTGATACATTCATTTGCCTGAAGAGTATCCTCATAAAGAGAGGAAAATTACTGTAATCTGATGACTGTACTTTTACATATCCGGCATCACTTGAGGGGAGCCCAAATGTGCTTGAGGATAGGCAGTTAGGGTATGGCTTCATGTCATTAGTGTAAACATTCCTCTAGCCTACCCTATAGACTAGAACAGCCTAAAAATTACAAAACATTGCTTTTGGACTTAACTAACTCTGAGCTAAAAACTAATTGTTTGGAACCTTGAACATTATTGAATCCACTTTTTTGAGTGACAGTTTTTGAGAGGTCAGATGATAACTGTAATTTTGATATAAAAATCACACCCTGAATCCATCCCCTGCTTTGTTTTTTTCTCAGTTTCTCAATATAAAGCTGAGATAGATATATCAACAATCAGCTGAATCCTCAGTCAGCATTTTGACAATACGATAAAAGTCACCTGGTAGAAATAGCCAAACGGAAACTCCTGGAACTTCCATCCTGACCAAAAGAGTACCACCGTTGCAATTCCCCACTGACAAAATGAATTCCACTCTCTCTTTGCCTGTTTTACTCAATCCAAGTTCAGAGTCTCAGATGGAAGCATTTGCTTGGAGAAGCCAAGATTTTGTGCCAATGCTCTTGGTGCTGGTGGTGGGAGACAGAGAGACAAGTAGGTTTTGGCTCTTTTCAGGTTCTGTAGAAGGAGGTTATTCAACAGAACACATACCATTGGGAATTCTCCAGAAATATAAAGGTAGGTCAGATTCTAGGCAGTCAAAGTCATACACGTGTAACTGCCCAGGATCACAGAGTTAAGTGAAAGAGTTGAATTCATTAACTCCAAATCTTTCTACTGCACAACACTGTCACCTTGATTAACTAAAAGATCAATAGTAGATATTGTATATGATTAGGTAAATAATGATAACACTTTGGATTTATATCTCAAAAAATAAACAACACATTTTGAACTACCTTAACACTTCTATAAACTGAAAAACTTAGTAGTTTAAAAAAGTTTATTGCCTTATTTAACAGATACCCAAACTGAGTTAAAGATAAATTAAATGACTTCCCCATGGTCAAACTGTGGTAGATTTAGCATTATTTGTTTTTTCCTAATGCTGTTTCAACACCTTAGTATCCATTACCTGCCTTCTGAAAATAAAAGGATATGGCCACAAACTAAACACATTGAAGGTGAATGATATAGTTTCTTCCCAGAAACTATTTGTATGATGTAGGGATTAGTAACAGGAAAACTAAAATTTAGGAGACATAGAAAATAATAGATTTAGTCAGACTGGGCTATAAGAAGATTAGAGCTGAATTTACTTACCATAGCTTTAAATAATACAAGGTCGAGCTTAGTACATGTCCCTCTCTTAAATGGAAAGGTACTTTTAAGACTTCTTGGCCTATTTCCACTTTAATAATCCAACACCATCTGTGAAAACAAAACTAGTATTATAGGTCTCCACTAAATGGATTATATGTTTCTTAGCTGACACCTGTTCAGTGCACTTAGGTATTAGGTGACTCAGAGATCGAAAACATATCCATATCTATTGATTGAGCCTAGATAGAAAATTTAAATGTCAGGAAACAGTGGCCGTTTTAGAGCAAAAATATAATGAAAACATATTATATATTTAATTTTAAGCTCCTTGAATTTGAGATTATCAAAGAGAAAAGGAAATTGATTTGTATAGAAGGGCACAATTTATGAAATGCTTTCACAATACAACTGTATGGTGAAGCACTGGATACTATTAGGATCATTTAGTTATGCTGTCATATATCATGAGCTAATAAGTCATGGCATCAGGGAGGGTCCTTGGCTTTGCTGAATTGCACAACTTGAGGACTTTCCACAATATTGGGCATACATGGCCTGCCTGGCTCAATGTGGTGGCCCTGGATTGAGCACTAGAATTTAAGTGTTGTCACACAGCCCAGGGGTTTATTTTTTGTCTTAATTTGGGCTATCCTTGGCCCAGAAAGGAATCCAGAATGAAAACAAGCAGAGACTTGAGTTTTATTATAATTTGACTTGTATTATAGAAATACACTGAATTTTTAAAAACATTTAGTATTCAAGAAACAACAGCAAAACTTATATCGGAAGGAATACTAGTTGCAAGAAAATGTAGCCCACACTCCAGTAATGCTTTGAAATTCAAAGAAACCACAATTATCCTGGACTCTGATATAAAGGAGAATGAATGTTTTTTCCAAACTTGGATTTTACTGGATGCATGGTCTGGCACACTTTCTAGATGGTCCAAGACCTTTTACTCATAGGTGTTTACTCATCACTTCATCTCATGAAAAGGAAACATGTTTATCATAAAGTGCAGCCTGAACTAAGAAATGGTATAACTTACCATGTTTCTTAAATATTTAGGGAGCAACAGCATAAATATTTCAGTGAATATGGTGATAGAAAAATGCATGAAGAGCCTAGACACGGTGGCTCACACCTGTAATCCCAGCACTTTGGGAGGCCGAGGTGGGCGGATCACCAGGTCAGGAGATCGAGACCATCCTGGCTAACACGGTGAAACCCCATCTCTACTAAAAATACAAAAAATTAGCCAGGTTTAGTGGTGGCAGGTGCCTGTAGTTTCAGCTACTTGGGAGGCTGAGCCAGGAGGAGAATGGCATGAACCTGGGAGGCAGAGCTTGCAGTGAGCCGAGATTACGGCCCAGCACTCTAGCCTGGGCGACAGAGTGAGAGACTCTGTCTCAAGAAAAAAAAAAAAAAGGAAGGAAGAAAAATTAAAATAGAAGTGGGCAGAGGTAGGTATTCTTTGTTCTTCAGGACAAGAAGAAAGGAAAAGAATAAAGCAATGCATCCCAGCAGAAATAAAAAAGCAAATGGAAGTTTCTCCTACAAGGTCTTTCTCTGCCTGTCTTACTGAGAGCCTTCCTGCCCAATATATGGTCTTGTGAGGAAATGTTTGGTAAGAAATATCTTTACACTATCATGATGTATTAGTCCATTTTCACACTGCTATAAAGAAATGCCTGAGACTGGGTAATTATAAAGGGAAGAAGTTTAATTGATTCACAGTTCAGCATGACTGGGGAGGCCTCAGGAAACTTACAATCATGGCAGTAGGGGAGGCAGGCATCTACTTCCCAGGGTGGCAGGAGAGAATGGAGAGCACAGGAAAAACTGCCTCTTTTAAAACCATCAGAGCTTGTAAGAACCTCCCTCACTATCATGAGAACAGCATGGGGGAAACCGCTTCCATGATCCAAACACTTTCCACCAGGTCCCTCCCTCAATATCTGGGGATTACAGTTTGAGATGCAACTTTGGTGGGGACGCAAAGCCAAACCACGTCTGAAGCTAGATATGCCTGTAGGTCCTCTATCTAGGTAATGTATTTGTAATTTGGTGTGCTGATGGGGAACATATTTTGGAGTAGACATTCCAGCACTTGTAGGCTTAATAAAAAAGTAAGAGAAAGTAGAAATGGTCCTTCGTCCTGAAATATAGTTGTCCTTCTCATTAATCAAATCTTATTCATGATTTAGCAAAAAGAAGAGACACATAGAGGTAAATCCCTTAAAGCTGAAAAATGTTTGGAAGTGGCAATTTTAAGACATTTTACTCTAGTACAGTGTATCCCAGCCTTAAGTGTTTATGAGAACCACGTGAAGTTGTGTAAAAAATATAGCTACTTCTGTTTCATCAGCAGGAATTCAGATTCAGAGGGCCTAAGGGAGCTCCCAGATTTTAATTCTTAACAAACTTCAGGATATTCTGAAGCACGTGGACTTGAGAAACACATGGTAATCCCAAGATCCACAAAGCCCAGTATTTCTATTTTGTTTAGCAGTAGCCAAGCTCTCAAAAGTATATATAACACAGCTCTGGAGCCTAAAATTTAAGATGGAGGGGAAGAGTATGAAAGAAACTGCAAGTAGCTGAATAAAAATGGCTGTCTGAATTGTGAGGGCGGATTGTTTTTCAGATAGTGTATATCTTTGGAAATGTGTCCCTTGATCATTAACATTAATGGTGGGTAGCTGGATATTTCAATGACATGCTTTGTCAATTACAAATGTCTGTACACAAATAGATAGAATTCAGTATTTTGGGAAACATAAACATCCATCTAAAGAGGTAGTATTTGAATATGTTAACAGAACATACAAAGATGGAAATATTTTTGTATCTCAACTTACAAGGCATGTCTATTTCTGCTATAGATTTTCTGAAGAAAACATGTTTAATATTTTTAAACTATCTGCTTATAGTTCATAAAACAAAGTGCTGCTTTTTAGAGAATTGAAAACAGTAACTAAATATAAAGTTATCTCACAGTTTTCTGGATATCAGCCATCAAAGAATAGTTCCTGAGCTAGTGTAGCATGTGGACTTTATTGACTAAATCAGGACAATATTAAGTAAGAAAAAAAAATCAGACCGGGCGCTGTGGCTCATGCCTGTAATCCCAGAATTTTGGGAGCCCAAGGCGGGTGGATCAAGAGGTCAGGAGATTGAGACCATCCTGCCTAACATGGTGAAACCCCGTCTCTACTAAAAATACAAAAAAATTAGCCAGGCGAAGTATCAGGCACCTGTAGTCCCAGCTACTCAGGAGGCTGAGGCATGAGAATGGTGTGAACCCGGGAGGCGGAGCTTGCAGTGAGCTGAGATGGCGCCTCTGCACTCCAGCCTGGGTGACAGAGAGAGACTCTTGTCTCAAAAAAAAAAAAAAAAAAAAAAAATTCAGTTCACCCTATTAATTGTGAAGCTAATAAATGAAGCAATGTAGACTTTAGGTAGCTTACCAAAGCTACTCACGTTTGGGCCATTTCTACTTTTACTTTTTTGGGGGGCTTTGGAGTGCTGAAGTGTCTTCTCTTAAACATGTTCCCCATCAGCACATTCAGCTGGTGAGCAGACTATTCTGGTCTAATTACGTCCATTGCAGTTGTTTTCCCACCACCAATTCTCTCATTTTAATTCTTTTTATTTTATTTTATTTTTTTGAGACGGAGTCTAGCTCTGTCGCCCAGGCTGGAGTGCAGTGGCGACATCTCGGCTCACTGCAAGCTCCGCCTCCTGGGTTCACGCCATTCTCCTGCCTCAGCCTCCTGAATAGCTGGGACTGCAGCTGCCTGCCACCACGCCCAGCTAATTTGTGTGTGTGTGTGTGTGTGTGTGTGTGTGTGTATTTTTAGTAGAGACAGTGTTTCACCTTGTTAGCCAGGATGGTCTCAATCTTCTGACCTCACGATCCGCCTGCCTCGGCCTCCGAAAGTGCTGGGATTACATGTGTGAGCCACCACGCCCTGCCTCATTTTAATTCTAATATTGTCTTAACACACCTTGCAGATACATAAGTTCAAAATCTGGTCCTCCTAGCAAAAATTAAATTTTTTTTTATTATTTGCAATTCCCAAATAATAACATGTTAGCTTTTTTTTTTTTTTTTTTTTTTTTTGCATACAATACAAGTCGCTATTGGGTGAAATGTAAGCTCCTGCCTCCTCTTTTATTAGGTATTACTTGCTGTTATTTATACCACTGAAAGATTTAAAGGCATTCTGACTTACTGAAGAGAACAAGTTTAGGATGTGTGAAATATGTTGCATGTTTTAAAAGGCAGAATAATGCTGGAATGAATAAACTTGCTTAGTATAAACAGTTCACAAAGTACAGTATTCCTGTTTTGTTCACCAGTAGTTAAGCTCATAAAATGCACGCTACTTAGCTCTAGTGTCTAAAATTTAAGAAAAAGATGGAGAACCTGAATGGAATTGCATGGGACTGAATGAAAATGGCTGTCCATATTGTGAGGGCTGATAGAAACTGGCCATTTCAATTTTACTCTGCACCATATGGGTTCAGAGTTAGCATTGTCTTCTGAAGTGACATCATCTTAAATGGCTGTGTCTGTTTGGCATTCATGAAAGCATGAAGGTTTTCAATTCTGGTCTGGCCATGCTACCTTGATATACATGTTGCAGATGAGAAATTATGGCATACAGCCTCTGCCAAGGTGGAGGGAAATTGTGTTTCTAAAATAATAAAGGCAAAGATGAAGGCATGTCTGAAACATTGATATGTATATCCAATGTTTTAAAATTCTGGGCAGACTATCAAAATGTAACCCTATACATAACCCTAAAAAAGCATAAACAGACTATTTCTTTTTTATTACCATTTTCACTATTTTCCTCCAACCTGTAAACACTAAGAACATTTTCGGGGCTTCAACATTTATAAAATTACATATCCTAGATGCTTTCAGTGTAAATTAACCTCTAACAGAATCCTAGAAGCCCAATTTAAGTGCTCAGAATTCTATTCCGGGTTCTAGTAATATAAAATATGAAGTTTCCAGTAAACTTAAATGATTCCTATTGTATGTACCTGAGGTATAAAAGTCATTGCCTTTTATGCTCAGGTTTAGCTTTCATTCATTTTAGTCCATCTGCAGAATTTTGGAAAGAATGGCATCACAGAAATGCCAGTTGACTTACAAGGTTTGACCACTTGGGGGAAACAATCTTAAGCAGGATGAGAATGAGTGTGGTGGGTTGGGGAGGTGTGGTGGATGGGGGACTGCCTGGAAACCAGAGAAATGAGAATAGCTGAGGGAGAAACTTTCCTGTGGGCTTTAGCAATTACTGCCAGAGCAGTTGTTCCACATGTGCAGTTTATAGATGTGAGACTTCAGGAACATATACATGAGAAGGTGTTACTCCAAGTGACAGCTTAAGACACATGTACCCACATTTTCACCAAGTCCATGCATTCAAAATCAAACCTGGCATGTACAAATTAACCCAAAATTCAAGAATGATGCTTTGTCCTTAAAAATTATCTGGTCAGCTCCTGATGACTTGGTCCCAAAATACCACATGCACTGTGTGAGGGATGGCCACTGAGCATGCTTCGTTGTCAAGCTGATGACTGCATTATTCAGGTAGACATGGAGACGCGTTTCTAAGCCCCCAACTTAATTTTCTATGACTGTTAATCATTTTCTAAACCAAATTATTTTATGACACTAAATTCCAATCCTAAACGTAATGCATTACAGTGCAGTATTGGAGGTAGATCTCAGGATATTTATCATCCCAGCCTACTCACCCTGCATTTTTTGACTTCTCTGTGTCTCAGTGCCTTTAACACTGAACCCGTTGATAGTGTCCAAATCGAGTTGTCAGCGATGAAGCTGGGAGAGGAGAGCTATTCACGATCTAGAGAAGTATCAAGGATCAATAATGAAATGACAAGATTGTGAGGAAGGCAGACAGTGGCAAACTGTCAGCATTTTGGTAACGTTTTCATCTTCAGCTGTGATAGGGTGATGCAGAGTCAAGATGGGGATGAAAGGAAGCCAATAAATCAACAGGCATAAATGATCAAAATACTACAGAATATTTTCTTGTTTATGCTGCAAAACTCACTAATATTTTTAGAGTTCACCCACTTGGCCACTCAGTAACATTCATGCAGTTGACTGATCTTTTTCAGAACCACAAGCATTCTAGATGACACTTTGCATACCTTATTTTATTAAATATTCCTAAGAAGACTGTGTCAGCTTGTATTTTTATCCCCACTTTTCATGTTAAAGAGACTGAGGCTCAGAGAGGTAAAGCAACTCACCCTACGTTACACATTCAGGTCTGTAGGACCCTAGAATCCTAGACATTAACCAGCGTAATTGGTTGTGTCTTTTATACCATATGGGAAAGGAAGTGAAGACATTAAAGGGGATATATATGGATGGTGACAGGGATTAATAGAGTGGATGTCTCTAGGCAACATAAGATCTTTTTAAAGGAATAGTTGAGCAAGCAGTCTAGAAGCACAGAAGCTTGAGGTCGGGTGGGAAGTGTTAATAGATGACAAAAGACCGCATGCGGAGATAAGAGGAGAACATTGAGGACTGAAAGAACAGGAACTGAAAGAACATCAAGAACTGAAAGAGCAAGTTATTTGGTGCTTCATTCAGATAAATGGTGACATCACCTAGATGGTGTTCTCAAAATGCGTGTATAAGATGAGCCATTGGAGTATGAAGGAAATGTTAGAATGTTCATCTAATACTAGTTACATAATATTAATTATGAACAATAAATATTAATATTAAACATATAAATTGATCCTAATGGTGGTGGCAGCTGCTACTGTTTCTGCTCTTCTGATTTTCTGCTCCTACTACTTCTTCTGATTATTCTTTCTATTCCTCTCCTTTTTCCTCTTCTTCTTTCTCTTTCTCCTTATTCTTCCCCTTTTCTTGGACATATATGAAGCAATCATGTATAATGTACATTTCCCAATATATCCTGAAAGATAAGCAGAAATTTTACAACATAGAAGGGTTGATGGTATATTGTGGTTTACCTGAGGCTAACGCAGTGAATTTATAAATTACAGTATCTGGTTTTAACTATAGTAACCCTTTTCCAATAGACCATTTTCCAAATGGTTCTACAAGATTACCGAAAAAACTATGGATTCACAAAAATTAACAATGCAAGAATGAGCAAAGAAGACAATGGCAGAGTTGCTGTAATTTCTGCTTCTAGCACAAGTGCTTGGTCAGCCCCATTAGAATGTAAAATACAGATGATTAATCCCACCAACATATTCATACCATATTGCTTTTACTGAGAACACTCATGTTTTTATCCATTAAAAAATAAAATAATATGGATTTATGTTATTTTGTTGCTTGTTGAGATTTAGATTCACGTGTGGCCTTGGAGAGAGAGGCCTAATAGATGTGGGACGGGATGGAGCATTCTGCATGGCCCGTGGCAGCCGTGGAGGCAGATTTCAGAAATCAGCATCCTTGGTCCAGCAAGTGGAATAGGTGGTCGAAGTAGCCAGTTATCAGCAAGCAAGCACATATAACATTTGTCATAGGGGGCAGGCTGAGGTGGTAGGCAGTGATCCTGAGCATCATGGATGTGCCAGTCTGTGCTTCACACTTTCCAGAGAGTCAGCAGTGGATTGTGTGAGGAGAAGTTTGGATTTCCATTTTCCTTTAGGCCGAGAAAATTTGTTTCCCCCTATCCATGGCTTTTAGATGGTAGAAAATGTACTGGTTTAAATTATTATCTTCTCCCTCCCTTCTAAAGAGATATTCAAGTCCTAACCCCCAGTGCATGTAAATGTGACAGATACTTATTTGAAAATAAGGTCTTTGAAAATGTATATCAAGTTAAAATGAGGTGAGAGTGGATTAGGGTAAGTCCTAATCAAATGACTGATTTTCTTCTAAGAAAAGGAAAATTTGGACACAGAGACAGACATGTAGGGGAGAATACCATGTGAAAATGGAGGTAGATGTTGGAGTGATGCATCTACAAGCCAAGAAATGTCAAAGATTGCTTGCAACCATCAGAGGCTAGCAGACAGGCTTGGAACAGATTCCCTCTCAGAACCTCCAGAAGTAACCAACACTGCTGACATCTGGGTTTAGGATTCTAGCAGCCTCCGAACTGTGAGAGAATAAGTTTGTTTTTTATTTTATTTTATTTTATTTTATTTTATTTTATTTTTTTTATTTTATTTTATTTTATTTTATTTTATTTTATTTTATTTTATTTATTTTATTTTATTTTATTTTATTTTATTTTATTTAAGTTCCAGGGTACATGTGCAGGATTTGCAGTTGTTACATAGGTAAGTAAACCTGTGCCACAGTGGTTTGCTGCACCTATCAACCCATCACCTAGGTATTAAGCCCCGCATGCATTAGCTGTTTATCCTGATGTTCTCCCTCCCCACCCTCTCCACAGGCCCCAGTGGGTGCTGTTCCCCTCCCTGTGTCCATAGTTTCCATTGTTTTAAGCCATTCAGTTTGTGGTAATTTGTTTTGGCAGTCCTAGGAAACTAATATAGAAAGATAGAGATTAGCTCTCTATTTTAGGAGGAAGTTAATTGATTTGACCATTACACATCACCATTAAACGTCAGATTCCAGGCTAGCTATATGAACTTGGATGTGTTACTACTATACTTGGACTTTAATTTCATCTAGAAAAGGAATGGGCTAGAACCTTGGGGCAATTTCAAGTTTCCATAAATTTCTTGAAGTCAAAAACTGTGTACTTAAATGTGCTCCTCTTTCTTTCTTTCTTTCTTTTTTTTTTTTTTGAGACGGAGTCTCGCTCTGTCGCCCAGGCTGGAGTGCAGTGGTGTGATCTCGGCTCACTGCAAGCTCCTCCTCCCAGGTTTACGCCATTCTCCTGCCTCAGCCTCCCGAGTAGCTAGGACTACAGGCGCCCGCCACCTCGCCCAGCTAGTTTTTTATATTTTTTAGTAGAGATGGGGTTTCGCCGTGTAGGCCAGGATGGGCTCGATCTCCTGACCTCGTGATCCACCCGTCTCGGCCTCCCAAAGTGCTGGGATTACAGGCTTGAGCCACCGCGCCTGGCCATGTGCTCCTCTTTCTCTTCTTTCCTCCTAATAATAAAACAATGAGTTATTATATGCTACTTTGTTTTGAGCAAGAGTTAAAACATAACTAGATCAATACATTTTAGAACAGGGGTGCTCAAACCTTAGCATGCATCCGAGTTACCTGTAGGCCTTCATAAACACAGAGTGCTGTTTCCCCCTATCCAGAGTTCCCATTTAATAGGTCTGGGAAATTGCATTTATAACAAGTTTTCAAGTGATGTCGATGCTGCTGGTCTGGATGCCACATTTTGAGAAACACTATTCTAGTATCATGTTTTCTAAGCATCTTTCTGATTTTAACCAGGGTCATCGTGATGTTCTTGTATGATAGTCAAGTGAACTGGTAGCAAGGCAGGGCATCTACAGTTAGGGCTGCATATATGTTGGTTGAGTTGGTGGGAGAAGATGATGGCATTCTCTTCTGATTGCTTCTATTTGGTAGTAGAATAGGGAGTCATCAGATGAGAGTGAGGAGGGCGGAAGAAGTACAGGATGTTTGAAAGTAGAGGACGAGCTGTGAAACTGTCAACATGAAGAGGGGAAGAATCAACTGATGAGAAAATGTGGTAAGTTTTCTGGGCAATTCCTAAGGCTTACAGTCAGTAGTTTAAAGTGAGACTGGTTAGCCGTGTGACTGGTTTTTAATCAACCATGGGGGCTGCTTATGTGTAGTCACGAAGTGTGCAGAGATTTAATTTAACTAGAGTTGGGCTTTTGTCAGGCAAATGCAATGAAGTATGATGTCAAAAGAGTTGAGGATATACATAAAGAAATGACAATGGTGATAGACCATGGGCTAAGGTGGGAAGGGAGGGAAGTGATGTCTGGGTGGACAGTGAAAAGGTGACCAAGTTAATGGACTAGATTCGAAGTTGGGATGAACAGTTGTTGAAATTTGGGTACTGGAAATTTAGGAGTCAATGGTTAGATGCTTAGATTGTGATTTTTGTGGATAACAATAATGTCAGTAAATAAATCACTTAGTTGCCTATAATGGCAAACCTAACTAAGACTGTCTTTGTGGTTAAGTCTTTTATTATTTATTTACTTTTTTTTGAGATGGAGTCTCACTCTGTTGCCCAGGCTGGAGTGCAGTGGCGTGATCTCAGCTAACTGTAAGCTCTGCCTCCTGGGTTCATGCCATTCTCCTGCCTCAGCCTCCCCAGTAGCTGGGACTACAGGTGCCCACCACCATGCCCGGCTAATTTTTTGTATTTTTAGTAGAGATGGGCTTTCACCGTGTTAGTCAGGATGGTCTCAATCTCCTGACCTCGTGATCCCCCTACCTCTGCCTTCCAAAGTGCTGGGATTACAGGCATGAGCCACCGTACTCAACCATAAGTTTCTAATTTAATTCTGACACTTATCAGGAAACCGCCAGGTAGACAATCCAAGACAGTTACTTACTGTTGCCATCAATAACTCAGTTTTCTCTCCCTTTCTCCCTCTTTTTTATATAGTGATGGATGCAGTTTGTTTGCATATTTATTTTATTTTATTTATTTTTAGGACATTGGGATCTATGTTCATAAGAGTGATTGAACTACATATTTTTTCTTTTCCTGTAATATCCTTCTAAGGCTTTGATTTAGTCATACCCTAATCTCATCAAAGAAGCTGTGCTGTTTTGTTTTTGTTTTTGTTTTCTCCAGTTCTCTAGAAGGCATTGTATAAGATTAATGTGGTTTTTGTTTGTTTGTTTGTTTGTTTTTGTTTTTTTCCCTGAGTGGCTGGAAAAATCCCATGGTAAAGTCATTTGGGTCTGGAGTTTTCTTGGTGTAATGTTTCTTAAAGATTTAAATTTATCAATGCAGTTGACTCTTGAACAATGTGGGAGTTAGGTACACCAACCCCCATGTGGTCAAAAAACTATGTATGACTTCTGAGACCCCCAAAACTTAACTATTAATTAGCTACTGTTAACTGGAAGCCTTACTGATAACACAAATAGTTGATTAACACATATTTTATATGTTATGTGTATTGTATACTGTATTCTTACAATAAAGTATCTAGAGAAAATAAAATGTTATTAAGAAAATCATAAGGAAGAGAAAATGTATCTACTATTGAGTGGAAATGGATCATCATAAAGGTCTATTTCATCTCTTCAGGTTGAGTAGGCTGAGGAGGAGGAGGAAGAGTTGGCCTTGCTGTCTCAAAGGCAGCAGAGGGGACAGAGGTGGAAAGAGAGGTAGGAGAGGCAGGCACATTAGGTGTAACTTTACAGAAATACAGTAATTTCTGTCTGACTTTGCACTTTCTTTCTCCAAAAATGTTTCTATATGGTACTAATACTTCATCCACCATCTGCTTTAGTTTCAGTGCCTATATCATGGAAGGGTCCATGTAGTGAAAGAAGTCAAAGGCAGTCCTGAATAATTGGAACCCTTCTGCCAAACTGTCTAATGTCCATTTGTTTTCTGGCACCACTTCTACGACTTCTTCCCCACCGTCTGGTACTGATTGAGAAGCACTCATTTCCATAATATTGTCTTCTGTTAACTGCTTGCATGTGATGTCTATTAGCTCTTGCATTTCTCTAAAACCCATATCTTGAAATCCTTCAGTCCCTACCTGCTTTCCATATTAACAATCTCTTTTATGATTTATTTGATTGGCTCTGTCATAAATCCTGTGAAATCATGCACAACCCCTGGACAAAGTTTTCTCCGGCGGAACTCTGTTTCAGGCTTGATGACTCTCATAGCTTTTTCTAAAACAACGATGGCATCTGCAATTGTTTAATTCTTCCAGACTTTCATGATGTTTTCTCTATCAAGGTTCTCACCCATGGTGTTAACATTTTTTCCATAGAGTGCCACGTGCAATGAGCCTTAAAGATCCTATGACCCCATGGTCTAGAGGCTGAATTAGAGACATCGTGTTTTGTGGTATGTAGACCACTTTGGTGCCTTTGGTGTTAAACTCATGGGGTTCTCGGTGGCCAGGGGCATTGTCCAATATCAAAAGAACTTTAAAAAGCAGTCTCTTACTCTCAAGGAACATCCTGACTTCAGAGACAGAGCATTGACAGAATCAGTCCAGAAAAAGGGTTCTCATCACGGCCTTCTTGTGTACAACAAAAAGACTGGCAACTGGTGTTGATCTTTTACCTTCAAATCTCAGGGGAAGGCTTGACATGGTGGCTCATGTGTGTAATCTCACTGCTTTGGGAGGCCAAAGTGGGAGGATTGTTTGAGGCCAGAAGTCCAAGGCTTCAGTGAGTCATAATTGTGCCACTGCACTCCAGCCTGGGGAACACAGTGAAACCCTGTCTCTAAAACAAAACAAAGCAAAACCAACAATGACAAAAGCAACAAAAACTTCAGGGGTTATCAGCTTTATAGGTAAGGACAGTCCTGATCATAAACCCAAATGCATTTGCACAAAACAGTAGAGTTAGCCTATCCTTTTCTGCTTTAAATCCTGGCGTTTTCTTCTCTTCCTTACTAATAAATGTTCATTGTGACATTTCTTTTTTTCTATAATAGGGCACTTTTATCCACATTAAAAACCTGTTCAGGTAGATGTTCTTTATCTTCAACCATTTTCTTTTTTTTCTTTTTTTTTTTTTTTTGAGACAAGGTCTCACTCTTGTCCAGGCTGGAGTGCAGTGGTGCGATCTGGGCTCACAGCAACCTACGCCTCCCAGGCTCCAGCGATCCTCCCAGCTCAGCCTCTTGAGTAGGTGGGACTACAAGTGCATGCCACCATGCCTGGCTTTCTCTCTCTCTCTCTATATATGTGTGTGTGTATGTGTGTGTGTATATATATGTATATATATGTGTGTATATATATATGTTTTTGTTTTGTTTTGTTTTTGTAGAAACAGGGTTTCACCATGTTGCCCAGGTTGGTCTGAAACTCCTGGGCTCAAATGATCCACCCACATTGACCTCCCAAAGTTCTGGGATTACAGGTGTGAGCCATTGTGCCTGGCCTATCTTCAATCATTTTCTTAATGGCATCTGGGAAGTTATCTGTTGCCTTTTGACTGACAGAAGCTGCTTTTCCTATTATTTTGACATTTTAAAAGCCAAACTTCCTTCTAAAATTATCCAACCATCCTTTGCTGGCATTAAATTCTCCAGCTTTAGATCCTTCATTTTCTTTTTGCTTTAAGCTGTCAGCTGCATTTGCAATATAAGATAAAAGAGTATCTCACAGAAAGTGCAAGGCTTTTGCACCTGCTGGTGTAGCTGCAGCTATGGGTTCACAAGTTTCCTTTTCATTTTTTTCAGTGGTCCTTATTGCTGGATTTATTTCTCTTGAAATGGCAGGACTACTGTTGTTACAGATCTCAATCTCTGATGAGTATCAGGCAATTCAACTTTGTCTTATAATGTCATGATTGCTGTGTGCTTCTTGGGAGCATTGCCAGCATCACTAGTGGCACTTCGTATGGATCACATGGTGTGATTCAAGGTTTAAAGTATTGCCCTAAACACAGTAAAACACATGTGAGAACTGCAAGAGGCCATTTTTTTTCTGTGATGTGCAATTACTGTGGAGACAAACTGCTCATGCAGAGATGATTAGCATCATAAGGCATTAAAAATGGATACTTGCAATGCTTGAGCTCACTGCAATAACCATAGGGGGTGGCTATGAAACTGTTACAGTAATACAGTGTGAACTACACTTAATTTCATGCCATTTTAAAACCGTATCTTTACATTTGCTTATGTTTCTCTTTACTGCAAATGGTGCCTTGTATGGTGTATGTTTGTGTATGTAACTTTAGTTAAACATAAAGCTTTACTTTGATAAACTTCTTATAATAGTTTTTTGTATGTATTATGGTAGTAAATAAGTAGACTACTATCTACATATATTTTATACATTCAAGACATACCTAAATTTTTCTTATATTTTTTAAATATTTGAGAGCTTTTATTAAATTGTCACAAATCTCCAAAAATGTTTTCAGTATATTTATTGAAATAAAACCTTTGTATAAGTGGACCTATGCAATTCAAACCCGAGTTGCTCAAGGGTCAACTATAGATAAAGCTATGAAGATTTCATATTTGTTTTTGTGCTAATTTTGGTAAATTTTGTTTTTCTAAAAAACGTTTTTAAAATAAAATTTATTGTCATAAAGTTGTGTATATATCCTAGGATAAGAGGTGGTTCCTTAACCAGAAGCATCAGTATATTCTGGGATATTGTTAGAAATGCAAATTGTTAAGCCATGTGCCAGACCTACTGAATAAGCAGCTGTGGGGATGGGGCACAACACCTTGTATTTTAAGAAGCCCTCATGTGATCGTAATGAGTGCTAACGTTTAAGAACAGATGCTCTGTTAAGCTTTAGTAGTACCCCGCAGTGTTGGTATGCAGACTTTTCATTATTATTTTATCGTAATATTATTCTTTTATTTTAATTTTCTACTGTGACTTCTTTGATAGAAGAGTTATTTAGACAGGTTTTGCTTCTTAAATATTTGTGGGTCTTTTTTGTTTGTTTTTTATTTCAAACTTAATTTCATGATGGTCACAAAATATATTTTGTATGATGTTAATTCTTAGAAATTTGTATACATTCATTTTTGGTACTGGTTTCATGTGAACTAGAAAAGAATGTGCATGCTGAAATTTTTAGTACAGTGCTGATACATATTAATTAGGTCAGGTTTGTTAATGGTCAAATCTTATTCATGCCTACTTGTTTTACCTTTTATGTGTATTTGCTTATCTCTTTTTGAGATAGTTATGTTAAAATTTCCTGTTACAATTAGAATTTGTCTTTTTCTGGTTTTCATTCGTTAAATTGTATTTATTTGAAGGCTACATTATTCAATGCATAAAAATGTAGAATTGTTATATCTCCTTAACTGATTGACATTTTTATCACTGAAATGGTCCCCTTTATGTCTAATAATTCATTGACTTATTTTTACTTCACCTGATGGTAACATAGCTATGACAATTTTCTTTAAGTTAGTGTTTCATGGTGTATCCTTTTGAGATTAAAAAAAATTTTACATGTCATAATTAAGGTGTGTTCCTCAAAATCGGTATATAAATAGGTTTTAAGTTTTGTCAGGTTTAAAATTTTGTCTTCTAATTGAAGTATTTATTTCATGTTCATGAATCTACCATTTTATATCTGTTCCCTATTAATTTCATGTTTATAAATCTATCTTGTTCTACTTTCTCTCTTCTTAGCTATTTTTTTTTAACTTAGGTTTTGCCTAATTTTATTCTTATTTTTTCTGTTGGCTTCTTAGTTTTGCTTCTTAAATTTTCACTGCACTTTTAGTAGTTAACCTGTTGCAATATCAATCCTTGATTTATTAGAATCGTCCTCATATTGGTACTTAAGGCAATTTCCCAAAAATGTAAGAACATTAAGTATTGTAATTTCATTTACTCCTTTCACATTTTTGCACTATTATTATGTATTTAATTCTGTAAATATTATACATTCTACAAGGCATTATTATTTTGTATGCACTTAGATGTGCCATATATTAACTTTATTAATGTTCATTTATTTATTTAAATATCTGCCTCCCAGAACTTCCTTTAGTGTTTTCCTTACATTTGATTAGAGTAGGTTTGCTGTGGACAATTTTTCTTTAAAAAAAATTGAATGCAATAAAATACAACTTACCATCTTTACCATTTTTAAGTGTACAGTTCTGTAGTAATTAATATACTCATATTCTTTTTCGTATAAATTTTTCATATGCTAAAATTTTAAAGATCTAATTTTTTTTTTTTTTTTAAACAGACTTTCGCTCTTGTTGCCCAGGCTGGAGAGCAATGGTGTGATCTTGGCTCACTGTAACCTCTGCCTCCCAGGTACAAGCGATTCTTCCCTCTCAGCCTCCCAAGTAGCTTGGATTACAGGCATGCGTCACCACACCCGGCTAATTTTTTGGTATTTAGTAGAGATGGGGCTTTACCATGTTAGTCAGGCTGGTCACAAACTCCTGACCTCAGGTAATCCACCCGCCTCAGCCTCCTGAAGTGCTGGGATTACAGGTGTGCACCACCACACCACGCCTGGCCTAAAATATTTTTTTAAAGATAGTTTTGCTGATGGTAGATTGTAGATTTCTAGGTTGGCAGTTATTATCTTCCAATATTTTGGCATATATTTTACATTCTCCTTCAGCTTTCATTCTTTAGAGAAGTCAGCTAACATTGTTGCTTCTTTGAAGGTATTATGTCTGTTTTTTTCTGGCTGATTTTAAGGTTTTTTGCTTTGCTGTTGGTGTTCAGTAATTCTACTGTGATGTGTCTCAATATGGTTTTCTTTGTATTTATCTCAGTTGAGTAGTAGTATTTCTTATATGCGTGGCTTCTATTTTCCCAGAGATTATAACTTCTCATATCTTTTCTTCCATGTCTTCCATCAGTTCTCCCCCACCCTCATCTTATCCTGCTCTTCTAGTTCTCAGTTTGACAATTAGACTGATACAAATTAAACCATGGCCAGACGTGGAAGGCTTAGACATTTTTCAATGTTTTGCTCTACTACCTCAATATATTGGCTTTGATCCTTATGCTTCTTACCTCGTGGCTTCCAGTAACTGCTGCAACTCCAAGTCACATGTCTGTGTTCCAGGCAAGAAGAAAGAGAAAGTGAAAGAGGCTGTGGACTTTCATTTATATTTAATGTGGTCACCATGTTGGACCCCAGAATAAAACTTTTAGCTTTTGTACTCTCTACTGTAGATGCAGGCAAGGGAGAGTTACAAATGACCTTTGGATAGCTGGTTGTCAACATCTGCCACAACAATTATTGGCCATGACAATATCTAGGTTTCAACAATGCAACATGGGATAGCAGATAAGATCATTGAGGGTAAGAAAGTTAAGAACTGAAAGGCTAAGATCTAAAATGAACATTCTACATGAATATTGAAATCAGCATTGGGGAATATTGAAATCAGCAGTGAGGAAGGTAGGGTGGAAGTAAGACTTGAAAAATTACCTATTGGGTACATTGTTTACTATTTCAGTGATGGGTACTGTTGAAGCCCAAACTCCACCACTATGGAATACATCCATGTAAGAAATCTGCACGTGTATGCCCTGAATCTATAAAAAGAAAAAAAAAGCAAGAGAGAAATTTGTATAAAAGTAGCAAAAACAAAACCGGCAACTGATATAAACTGCCATATAAATGCCACCACACCCCTGACTCCTGGGTGGAGCAACTGTGTTACATTCAGTATGGTTCCTCAGAGGGTCTTTAGAAAGATTGTATACAGTAGCTCGCAACATAACTCACGTGTTTGCATCCTTCACTGGTTTTCTTCTTTCCCTGTCTCATTTTGCATACTCTCTAAATTGTGTTTTCTGCAATCTCTGGAATAAACTACATGTAAAGGAACAGGAAGAAGAAGAAGAAGGAAGAAGAAATAAGAAGAAAGAAAAAGAAAAGAAGAAGAAGAGGAGATGGGGGGAGGGGGAGGTGGAGGGGGGAGGGGGAGGAGGAGGGGGTTGGGGAGGAGGAGGAGGGAGAAGAAGGAGGAAGAGGAGGAGGAGAAAGGAAAAGAAAAGAAATCAGCAAGAGTCAGATGTAGTAAGGAAAAGAAAACAGTGATTTGGTGCTAACACTAATACGACGGGAGATTACTTGAAAAAGACGAGTAAGAGATGGCATTGTCTGATACATATATTTATAAGTAGGTGTGTGTGTGTGTGTGTGTGTGTGTGTGAGAGAGAGAGACAGAGAGAGAAATAATGGTCTAGAGCAAGAAAGATACTATGTATTTATGTACATTTTCTGAGCATTATGTCACTTACTGTCCTAACTGAATAAAACCTGAGTCTCCTTGAAGACACTTCTTCTCTTACAGTGCTCTCTTAATTATAGTCTTCCTCAAATCCCCACCATTGATATGGAAGTAGCAAAGTTTCACTTTGGTTTTTATTGCTACTTTTCTTATGTCTCCCTCTTTCACTAAGAGTCACTCATATTAAATCTGTCAAACTAAGCCACATCCTACCTCAACTTTTTGGAGACAACTGCAGAACTCACTAATCACTCTTCGTTATTTCCTGAGTGGTTGAATTTCAAGTTTGAGGGCACTCCCCAAACACTGCTCCTGTCTGCATTCATCTTAGTGACTATAATATCAACATAGATAATCTTTCAAATATCCTGGGTTTTCAATTCCTAAATCTTCTTTATTCTAGTTATTTTGTTCTATATTCTATCGTAGCCAACTACTGTACTCTGAGCCATAATGTAACACTTATTACCAATAACTAAAAGCTTTTCATAATCATAACTTCAATTTTTCTTTTTTCTGACCACAATTTCCTATCTTTCTAGTTTATTTCTGCTGTTATTCCAACTCCAAAAATTATTTCTACTCCACCTAAATCTACCACCTTCTTACTATCCCTCACTTCACTGAAATCATTTTTCTCTTTTATTCAGCATAATTTCAATTGTCATTCACTATAAGAAATAATGGCCTGATCTTTCCGTCCTGTTGCTGTGCTGCCAGCCATAATCCTCAACTCTCTGTTTCGTCAGCACATATCCAGGTGAATGTGTTGGAAACAATAAGAAACCCTGATGACTGCTCTCAGTTTAAATTCATGACCTCAAAATCATAAGTATACCCATAAAGCTGCCCACAATCTTAAAACATTTCTGTAAACCATTCATTCCACTAAGCTAGATTTTGATTTTACATCTTTTCTCTGCACCAATCTCCAAAACTTCCTCTCCTATCTTACTTTTAGCTAATGATGTTGCTTCCAATTTCACCAAGAAAATAGAAGCCATCAGAAAAGAACTTCTGTACACGCCTAACACCACATCTCCCAGTCTGCCTATATTAGTTCCCATTATTCCTTTTTTCCTGTTACTGCCAAAGAATTATCCACATACCTATCAAAGATCAACATTTTTACCTGTGTACTAGATTTCATCTTCCTTGCTCAAAGACTTCAGTAATTTTTCTTTTTTATTTATGAATATTATCAGCATAAAATATACTGAAGTTTCTCATTTTCAAAAAAACTTTCTTGATACCACACTGTTTGCATCAGTTAACTTTTAATGTATGAGAAATTATCCTGAAGTGTACCGGCTTAAAACAATACTCATTCTCTCTTGAACCTGCCCTACTCAACACTTTGACCCACCACTCCATAGATGCATTTTGCCAAAGTCACCAAAGTCACCAATGACCTCCATGTGAGTAAATCTATTTTCAGTTATTTTCTTTCTTAACCGTCAGCAGTTGATTGATTACATTTTCTTTTTAAAATACTTTCCTCACTTGACTTCTAGGATATCACATTCTATTTTTTCTTTTTTTTCCGTATCATTGAATGAGATTTCTTTGCTGGTTACTTCTCTTCACTTTCTAAATATGAAAGTGGGCCAAGTTCGGCCCTTAGACATTTTCCCTATCTACACTAATTCTCTGTGACCTCATTTAGTTTTATTACTTAATCAGTGTTCTCTTAACTCCAACATTTATATTTCCAATCTGGACTTAATGCCCAAATTCTGGACACTTTTATCAAACAGTTTACTTTTATATGTCTAATAGGTGCTATAAATGTAACATACACAAAATAGACCTTCTTATTTTCTTCCAAACCTACTCCTCCAGAGTACTCCCCTTTTATCAACTGATCTTCTTTAAAAATTATTCAGAATTCGGCCAGGCGCGGTGGCTCACGCCTGTAATCCCGGCACTTTGGGAGGCCAAGATGGGCAGATCAGGAGGTCAGGAGATCGAGATCATCCTGGCTAACACGGTGAAACCCCGTCTCTATTAAAAATACACACAAAAAAATATTAGCCGGGCGTGGTGGTGAGCACCTGTAGTCCCAGCTACTTGGGAGGCTGAGGCAGGAGAATGGCAAGAACCTGGGAGGCAGAGCTTGCAGTGAGCCGAGATCGCGCCACTTCACTCCAGCCTGAGCGACAGAGCAGAACTCCATCTCAAAAAAAAAAAAAAAAAAAAAAAAAAAAAAAAAAAAAAAAAAAAAATTCAGAATTCAATGTTTTCTTAACAATCAAATTTATATATCATATATTGCCTCAACTATTACAATCCTCTCCTGGTTGGCTTCTCTGCTTCTGGATTTACCCTCTTTTGTTCTGCTCTCAGCAAATCAGAATAATCCTTTTAAAACAATTATATCTCATTAACAATTTGATAAAAACCCAATACATATTTCTTGAATGAATGAATACAAGGAAGACTGAATAGATTTTCATATTTATTGGACATTTGGATTGGTACTTCCCAGAATTGCTAATTCATATCTATGATCAATTAAAACATTTTTTAAAACAAAACCTCTGTAATATTAATCAACCCTTTATCTTTAAAAAGCATTACAAATATATTTGCCCAGACCATGGTTTTCCTACTGACTTTTTTATTGAACTTTTTTACCCATATAGTTAAAAAAATATATAAATCAATTGTCATCCCAAATCCTAGATTACACATATGCATTTTATTTGATTTTTTTTGAATTTTACATTATTTTAAAATTTTATTTGAAATTTTTTATATATGGTACAAGATAGGTAAGATAAGAAGATAACTTATTGTACCATTATTTTATAAACTGTTCACACTTAATTTTTCATACATTTATTTCTCATTATATTGGTTTTATCTTTGTTAACTGATAATGTTAGGTTCCTTTTCAATACTCTTAGAATTCATGATTGCTATCTTAGAAGTCTGTTCTTTCTCTAAAATGTAAGATGATTTTATCTAGCTCTTCTTCCCCTCTCCCAAAATAAGAGAGCTGGGATTAAAATTGGGGAGATATTACATTTTTGTATTAATTTTAGGATAATTTATATTTCCCATTCAAGAACATACCTAATTTTGTTCAGATAATATTTCATATCCCCAATAAGACTTTATACTTTTGTTTGTAACTCTTTTATTGGAATTTTTACCATTTACATTTTTGAATAGTTATTGCTAACATGGAAACACTATTTTATATATTTACCTGGTATCTAGCCACTTTACCAAATTCTTTTACTAAATACTATCTGCTAAATTTTTAAGTATGCAAGCATATTATCTGCAAAGTAGATGATAGTATCTCATTGTTTCTAATATTTATATTAATATTTAAATTTTAATTTTTTATTCCATTCAATAAGACCTCCCCAAAAGTTTAGTTAATGATGGTAATGGCAAACATCTCTATTTTTCCCTCTGCATTTAATAGAAGTGCAACCACTCAGATTGATGGCTACCTTTCTTTCTTTTTCTTTTTTTTTTTTTTTTTTGAGACAGAGTCTCTGTCGCCCAGGCTGGAGTGCAGTAGCGCGATCTTGGCTCACAATGGCTACCTTTGTTTAAAGCTGAATAATCTTTTCCCTATATATTAATAGTTTATATTTAGTTTTTTAGTAAGAATGTCAGCTTATTATGACATTTGTAGTTTTGTATTATTGACATGATTATATTGACATGATTATGCCTTCCATTCATTATTGTCTTTGAGACATCCAAATTTATTCCAATTTATTAATTTTTCATAATTAACACAAAAATACTATATTTAATCAGAATTAATGCAGTTCTTTCCAGTCCCTACTTCTAAACTCAGATTCCAGCTCATTTTGCATATTTCCAAATAATCTCCTTGCTCAGATAAACAAAATGGTCAGTTCATGAGAAAGGCTTTTCTTAAAGATTGTAAACTTTTTTGTAAGGCAAATGTGGTTTAGCATTTTTTTTTTCCTGGCTAACTTAATAAAATTATTTAACACAGGGCCTCATACATGGTAGGTACATAATAGTTATTTTTTCCTTTTCTTCTTCTTCTGGACAACTATTTCTGGTTTCTCCTATCATTCTTTCTATAGCGTGACTTCAAGCTCCTATATTGTGCTGTTACTTTTCTCTGAATTTGTTCTAGTGATTTGTATCTTCTCTTTAAATGTCACTTCTAGAATGAAAACCAGAGCTCTAGATGTGGTGTGATCAGCAAGAGTAATGCTTTATAGATGTAGAGCTATATAAACATAGAGCTATATAAATATCTACATAGATGTAGATCTATATAAACATAAATGTAGACATAAAGCTATATATCTATATCGTGTCTATATCATCTATACAAACATGGATGTAGACATAAAGATATAGATGATACAGACATAAAGATGTAGGACTGCACATAATATTCTTAGCATCCTTCTGGGAATAGTAAGCTCTAAATAAATATTTGTTTATCAGAAGCAGCAGCAATGGATACACTATTATCAACAACATTATGTTTTTAATTCACTACCTATGAAATTTTTTCCTGAAATCAGTATCTTGTATACTTTTCAAATTTTATTTTACTCTTTCTAGTATCTATGGGGCATTGTAAAAAAAACTGGACAGCTGTTTGTTTAAGGTTGTATCTAATATTCTAATGTTTACAGGTTTTCATATTGAGAAATGGAACTGTCTTCCCTTTTGGTTATTTTATCAGTGGAAATGCTTCAGATCTTTCTAAAATGCTGGTACAAGTAAGATAACTGAAATTAGCTTATAATTAGACTTAACAGTTATTCCTGTGCACATATTTTATCAAGAATTTGAAATAGAAGCTTGGCATTTGTTTTATATTGGTGATAGTTATACTAAGTCTCAGCAAGTGTAGATTTGCTGTGTTAAAGTAAATATACATCTTTATACCTGGAATTTAAGATCTCTTTGAGGTTATTAGTTAGAAAATGTAAGTTGTTTTCTCCCCATCTTAATGGATTTATCTACCTTTGGTCTTTGATGTTGGTGACCTTCAGATGGGGTCTCTCAGTGGACATCCTTTTTGTTGATGTTGATACTATTCCTTTCTGTTTGTTAGTTTTCCTTCTAACTGTCAGGTCCCTCTGCTGCAGGTCTGCAGGAGTTTGCTGGAGGTCTACTCCAGACCGTGTTTGCCTGGGTATCACCAGCAGAGGCTGTAGAACAGCAACAATTGCTGCGTGTTCCTTCCTCTGGAAGCTTCGTCCCAGAGGGGCACCCACCAGATGCCAGCCAGAGCTCTCCTGTATGAGGTGTCTGTTAGCCCCTACTGGGAGGTGTCTCCCTGTCAGGATGCATGGGGGTCAGGGACCCACCGATGAGGCAGTCTATCCCTTATCAGAACTTGAACGCTGGACCGGGAGATCTGCTGCTCTCTTCAGAGCTGTCAGGCAGGGATGTTTAAGTCTGCTGAAGGTGTGCCCATCCACAGCCGCCCCTTCCCCAAGTTGTTCTGTCCCGGGGAGATGGGGGTTTTGTCTATAAGTCCCTGAATGGGGCTGCTGCCTTTTTCTCAGAGATGCCCTGCCTGGAGACGAGGAATCATAAGCAATTAGATCTTTAAAATGACTTTACGTTAGCCTACTTTCTTCCCATATGTACCATTTATACGGTATAATCTGTATGGGAAAGGAGGCACTTCGAGGTTAAAAAGAATATAAATTTGGGATTTAATGTTTTTGATTTTAACACATTTGTGTCTCAACAGGGAAGACAATTAGAAATGTAACAAGAGGGTTTTATTTGATTCATTTAAAAAATAGAAAGTGGCACCCAGGGTGAGGCTGGCATGTCAAACAATTACTGAGAGCAGTGCCACTGTTTGCCTATATGTGTGTGTGTGTGTGAATTAGGATCTGTTTTTTCATGGACACTCTATTTACACAGTAACATTCCTGGAAGCAATATATGCAGATTCATTCTTGACATAAGTTTTTTTTTTTTTACTTTTGCTAAAATAGTTTTTGCTTAAAATTGCTCCCTCTCTTTTCTGGCTACAACTACTTCCCAGCTTCTCCTCGATTTTTTCAATGATTTAGGAAAAGATGAACATGATTTAAGTCCTGTTTCTCATGACTATAATTACAAGACTACTTTAGTTCCACTTTCTTGTAGAGGAATTCCTACATTTTGCTGATGTTTTGGCTCATTCTTATAAACTCTGCTGTCTGAGGAGCAGGAACCATTCTGACAAATTGTCTCTTTGGGAACAGAAGTATATTTTATTGAGTCAATTATCTTGATAAATCACGTTATATTTGAGTTTTTGTAGTTTTGTGGATAAACATTTTTACTTGGAGTCCCTTTGTTGGTCACTGTGTTAGCACCCATTATTCAAGCAATCCTTGATCTTGTCATTAGTAGTACATGTAGAGAAGAATTCACTGTAGGAATTTAAGAAGTGACTTTTCAACACAGCTCCTCTAATACAGTATTTCATATCCCACACACAATTCAAAATAAAAATAAGAAATAAAAACCTATTAGAAAGACAGCACAAAATTCAACAGATTCCATGTAAGAAATATTGATTAGAAGATATTCTACTAGGGTCTAGAGATGAGGTTTATGTCTCAAATGTATGTTTTAAGCTTATTAGAAATACCATCTATTAGTAAAAATTATTTCTTTGGAATGAGACAAGAAAATTCTGAATATGGACTCAGATGCCAATATATGTTAATAGCATAAAATACAGACATGAACTGAGAAAGCAGTTTCACCAAAGACACAAGAGAAATTAAATCACATACATTTTGCAATGTCACCTAAAATAGACTATACAAAAATACCTTGATAACAGAGAAATGGGTGATCAGTTTGTTGTTGTTACTTTTTTTGTTGCTGTTTCTTATGGTTACTTAATACCTACCTGTAGTGCAATTATATGCTGTAGAATTCTGTAACAAAAAAAGGCCCAAACCAAGGGGATGACTTAAAAGAAAAATAAACATTTCAAAGATTCAAATAATTTATCAGGAAATACTTAAAGTACATCCTATAATTTTTTTTTTAAAACTTGAAAATCCCACCTCACATTTTGTCTGGAGAGTTAGGCAACATCTGTATTTTTCAACTTTTGTCAGTCATTCAGGACTTATTACAGGCCACACAACTTTGAGCTTTGAAAGCAACCCACAAATGTATAATTTAACTCATTGTGTAGCTAGAGGACTGAAGAGATTTAATGATCTACTGGACATCAAGTTACATGCAAGTCGATTTTTAACTTAGGTTTCCAAATGTCCAGTCTAGTGCTTTCACTACTGTTGCCTGGTAGGCATCACGTGTTATTAAGTTTGTTTTGTGTTTTCTGAATTGTATTTAGCAAATTCTGAGACTTAGAAGAGGTTCAATAAATGCTTATTACATGTATAAATGAAAAATGGCCTGGAGGTAGCATAAGTCAATATTCCATTTTTCATCATAGCTTTCATCAAACAAATCTTGTATTTATTTCTGGAATCTATTGCACACCACAAATCAAATGTGTATAGCAAATAGATTTTTTTTTAAACCTGGCTCAGCCAAATTGACCTGAACTTCTCTGTGCTTGTTCAACAATTCTGGTGCAGAGTTTAAAAAACTTGTAAGTTTTATTTCGGGGTTACAAGTTTTAGTCCAGGACTGAAGAGATATAAGAGTAATCTGCAAAGTTCAAGGATGTGTAATTCTGGGAGCTCAGAAAGAATTCATAGCTCTTGTTCTCAGGAGCTCTGCAAACACAGATGCCAAAGGCATATCAGATTACCTTCTAATACGAAGAGTAACAACTAACAATGACACATCGATTGCTTACTTATGAAAATTATTTCCATAATGATATAATGTTAGAAGACAAAATCAGCTGCCTGACCTGCACAGGAGATTGAATTGAATGTAGGGTGTTAGGTC
This sequence comes from Piliocolobus tephrosceles, assembly GCF_002776525.5. NCBI lineage: Eukaryota > Metazoa > Chordata > Mammalia > Primates > Cercopithecidae > Piliocolobus > Piliocolobus tephrosceles. Next base: position 20,283,231 of record NC_045443.1, read on the forward strand.
AGAGTGGAGTAGGGTTTGAAAAAACAGAATAAAACCAATACCTAGGAAAGCTATTGGGGTAGGGCAGAACATGAGTTCTGAAATAAGAAGATCTGAACTTGAAATGCTTCTTTGCTCTGCAATTTAGACAATATAATCTGCTGAGCTCAATTAGCTTCTGTATAACCTGGAGTGAAGATGCCTATCTTGTAGGGTTATTGTAAGGTTAAAACGGGATTTGGGGGAGAACCAGCCAGTGTAGGCATTACCCACTTTCGTGTTGTTTCAACTATATATTTTTTATATTTCAGATATGTGTGTGTGTCTTCATTACTACACTGAACAGTTTTACTCTAAGTAACTAACAAATAGCATTCTAGAGGTGCTTCAAAAATACTAAGGAAGTCTGACCTTCTAGATGTTAGAATACAACTTTTATAGTGGTTCTACTCACCTTCAATTGAAATTGCGGAAGAAAAAAATCAGCCGGGAATGAGCAAATAATAAAACTGCTTTGAAATGAAGTAAAGAAAGTAGCTTGAGAAAAACATGACTGCAGGCAGGTCACAACTTGAAATACAGTTGCCATGTTCCATTACTGTGCAGAGTAGTAGAATGTATCCGAAGTGCAACCAAAGTAGTCTAGTACACAACATTATCACAATATCCAGTAGTCCCCCCACCTCTCTCTTTAAGCTCCTTCTGTCCTTTCTCTCTCTTTTCTCTCTCTCTTGCCTTCTCTCTCTCTCTCCTCTCTCTCTGTACACTGTCTTTTTTCTCTCTGACTCCTCCCTCTCCTCTCTGACTCCTCTCTCTTCTTTCTACTCCACCCTATTCATAGGTTGGATAAAGTTTCTGATTTATTTGACAAAGGATACAGCTATTCAGCTAGAATGCAGGAACCACTGAGAGCACGTACAAAGCCAGCATGCCTTGAAAAAACTTCTTGAGGCTCATCAGATTCTCAAGTTGGAATGCCAGGAAGCTTTCTTAGTGTTAGGAAGATTCCACTGTAAGGCAGGAGCTCACTAGATCTGAAAAGCTTAACATATGGCTGTACCATAGTTCTTTTTCAGTAGGGTTTACAATGTTCTTTAGGGCAGCATGTAGATTTAATATTTCTATTAAAGGGAATGCTTGCAGACATTAGGAACCTCCTGGTTTTTAAGTCAACACAGCATCAGGACCATATTATTATCCTGTAGAAGAGCAAATTTCTCTCCTTATGTCCAGATACATTCTGGATAATCCATTCCCCACAGTTACAGTCTGACTCTGGATTTTGGAATATCTTTTTATGAAATGGATATGTCTGATAACGAATTGGGTCTTAGGACTAGAATCTTAAATCCATTCTCAAGTTTTATAAAGTCACCAACCTTTTACACATATGCTTTAAAAAAACCTGTCTATGAACAGAAACTCACTCCTGTGCTTATCACCTGATAGAAGAACAAAACTGAATATAAAACTCACGTCATTTGTATTGGTCAGTGTATAATGCATTAAACACAAATTTATTTTTCTTTGAGCAGACTTTGTACTGCACTCCCCCTCTTAAGATCATCGACTTGTTCCTCCTTTAAATGCCTAAATCAACACTAGTTAGATTCTAGCAGCCATTTCTTCATGCTGGCTTTTTATTTTTGTCCTCTTATTTTTTCCCTTAAGTCACCTAAATCTTCCTCTCAGTGTTCGTCCTTTCTCCCTTCCTCCCTCCTTATTGCACATAATTCAAATATCAAAAATATAAAAAGTTATTCAGTGAAACATTGCTTCCCTACTAGCTCTCTACTTTCTCAGTATATATCTTGCCTTCCTCATTACTCGGGTAATCACTATTACTTTTTTCTTTTTCCACTTATAAAGAATTCTTATATAAATGCAAGCCCACAAAATAGGAAATTTCACTTCCTCTTTTAAAACTACAAGTAATAGCATATCACACACATTTTATTCAACAAGAGATTGTATTCAATCTTCTACTGTTAAGAAAAGTTACAATAAATAATCTCATACATGCATCGTTTCACACACATTAATTACATCTCAATATAATTCCTAGGAGTCACTTTGATAAATATTACCAAAATGCTCACCAAAGATGCAGTACCATTTTAAACTCTCATCAGCCATGGATTAAAATCTATCCCCAAATTCTTCCAGTTGAATATGTCATGAGCTTTTGGATTTTTAACAATCTGGATGGGGTCAGTGTTTTTTTTTTTTTTTTTTTTTTTATTATACTTTAAGTTCTAGGGTACATGTGCATAATGTGCAGGTTTGTTACATATGTATACTTGTGCCATATTGGTGTGCTGCACCCATCAACTCGTCAGCACCCATCAATTCATCATTTATATCAGGTATAACTCCCAATGCAATCCCTCCCCCCTTGTCCCTCCCAATGATAGGCCCTGGTGTGTGCTGTTCCCCTTCCCGAGTCCCAGTGATCTCATTGTTCAGTTCCCACCTATGAGTGAGAACATGCGGTGTTTGGTTTTCTCTTCTTGTGATAGTTTGCTAAGAATGATGGTTTCCAGCTGCATCCATGTCCCAACAAAGGATGCAAACTCATCCTTTTTTATGGCTGCATAGTATTCCATGGTGTATATGTGCCACATTTTCTTAATCCAGTCTGTCACAGATGGACATTTGGGTTGATTCCAAGTCTTTGCTATTGTGAATAGTGCCGCAATAAACATATGTGTGCATGTGTCTTTATAGCAGCATGATTTATAATCCTTTGGGTATATACCTAGTAGTGGGATGGCTGCGTCATATGGTACATCTAGTTCTAGATCCTTGAGGAATTGCCATACTGTTTTCCATAATGGTTGAACTAGTTTACAATCCCACCAACAGTGTAAAAGTGTTCCTATTTCTCCACATCCTCTCCAACACCTGTTGTTTCCTAACTTTTTAATGATTGCCATTCTAACTGGTGTGAGATGGTATCTCATTGTGGTTTTGATTTGCATTTCTCTGATGGCGAGTGATGATGAGCATTTTTTCATGTGTCTGTTGGCTGTATGAATGTCTTCTTTTGAGAAATGTCTGTTCATATCCTTT